>NC_053389.1:6813721-7094047 GCF_905171765.1 Bufo bufo | reverse complement strand
AGGGGAGAGGAGAGCCCCAGCAGGAAGGGGAGAGAAGGGCCCCAGCATAAAGTGGAGAGGAGGGTCCGAGCAGGAAGGAGAGAGAAGGCCCCCAGCAGGAAGGAGAGAGGACGGCCCCCAGCAAGAAGGAGAGAGGAAGACCCCAGCAGGAACGAGAGAGGAGGGCACCAGCAGGAATGAGAGAGGAGGGCCCCAGCAGGAAAGAGAGAGGAGCGACCCAGCAGGAAGAAGAGAGAAGGGTCCAGTAGGAAGAAGAGAGGAGGGCCCAGTAGGAAGGAGAGAGGAGGGCCCCAGCAGGATGAAGAGAGAAGGGCCCCAGCAGGAATGGGAAGAGGTGGGCCCTAGCAGGAAGAGGCGAGGAGGGCCCCAGCAGGAAGGGGAGAGGAGGGCCCCAGCAGGAAGGGGAGAGGAGGTCCCCAGCAGGAAGGAGAAAGGAGCGACCCAGCAGGAAAAAGAGAGGAGGGCCCCAGTAGGAAGGAGAGAGGAGGGCCCCAGCAGGAAGAAGAGAGAATTGCCTCAGCAGGAAGGGGAGAGGAGGGCCCTAGCAGGAAGGAGAGAGGAGGGCCACAGCAGGACTGAGAGAGGACCGACCCAGTAGGAAGAAGAGAAGAGGGCCCCAGTAGGAAGGAGAGAAGAGGGCCCCAGTAGGAAGGAGTGCCCCAGCTGGAAGGAAAGAGGAGGGCCCCAGCAGAAAGGAGAGAGGAGGGCCCCAGCAGGAAGGAGAGAGAAGGGCGCCAGCAGAAAGGAAAGAGAAGGGTCCCAGCAGGTAGGAGCAAGGAGGGCCGCAGCAGGAAGGAGAGAGGAGTGCATCAGCAAGAAGGAAAGAGGACCCCAGCAGTAATGAGAGAAGGAATCCAGCAGAAAGGAGAGAGGAGGGCCCCAGCAGTAAGGAGAAAGGAGGGCCCCAGCAGTAAGGAGAGATGAGGGCCCCAGCAGGAAGGAAAGAGGAAGGCCCCAGCAGGAAGGAGAGAGGACCCCAGCAGAAAGAGAGAGAAGAGCCCCAACAGAGAGGAGAGACGAAGGCCCCAGCAGAGAGGAGAGAGGAGGGCCCCAGCAGGAATAAGAGAGTAGGGCCTCAGCAGGAAGGAGAGAGGAGAGCCCCAACTGGAAGGAGAGAGGAAATTCCCAACATCAAGGAGAGAGGAGGGCCCCAGCAGGAAGGAGAGATGAGGGCCTCAGTAGGAAGGAGAGAGGAGAGCCCCAACAGGAAGGAGAGAGGAGGGCCCCAGCAGAAAAAATAGGGGAGGACCCCAGCCGGAAGGAGAGAGGAGGGCCCCAGCAGGAAGGAGAGAGGAGGGCCCTAGCAGGAAGGCGAGAGGAGAGCCCCAACAGGAAGGAGAGAGGAAATCCCCAAAATGAAGGAGAGAGGAGGGCCCCAGCAGGAAGGAGAGAGGAGGGCCCCAGGAGGAAGTAGAGAGAAGGGCACCAGCAGGAAGTGGAGAGGAAGGTCCCAGCAGGAAGGAGAGAGAAAGGCCCCAGCGAGAAGGAGAGAGGACGGCCCCAGCAAGGAGAGAGGAGGGCCCCAGCAGGAACAAGAGAGGAGGGCCCCAGCAGGAAGAAAAAAGGAAGGGCCCCAGTAGGAAGGAAAGAGGAGGGCCCTAGCAGGAAGAAGAGAGAAGGGCCCCAGCAGGAAGGGGAGAGGAGGGCCCCAGCAGGAAGGGGAGAGGAGGGCCCCAGCAGGAAGTAGAGAGGAGGTCCCCAGTAGGAAGGAGAGAGGAATTCCCCAGCAAGAAGGAGAGAGGAAGGCCCTAACAGGAAGGAGAGAGGAGGGCCCCAGCAGGATTGAGAGAGGAGGGACCCAGCAGGAAGAAGAGAAGAGGGCCCCAGTAGGAAGAAGAGAGGAGGGCCCCAGCAGGAAGGAAAGAGGAGGGCCCCAGCAGGAAGGAGAGAGGAAGGCCCCAGCAGGAAGGAGAGAGGACCCCAGCAGAAAGAGAGATAAGGGCCACAGCAGAGAGGAGAGACGATGGCCCCAGCAGAGAGGAGAGAGGAGGGCCCGAGCAGGAATAAGAGAGTAGGGCCCCAGCAGGAAGGAGAGAGACGGGCCTCAGCAGGATTGAGAGAGGAGCGACCCATCAGGAAGAAGAGAAGAGGGCCCCAGTAGGAAGGAGAGAAGAGTGCCCCAGTAGGATGGAGAGATGAGTGCCCCAGCAGGAAGGAGAGAGGAGGGCCCCAGCAGGAAGGAGAGAGGAGGGCCCAAGGAGGAAGAAGAGAGAAGGGCACCAGCAGAAAGGAGAGAGAAGGGCCCCAGCAGGAAGGAGCAAGGAGGGCCCCAGAAAGAAGGAGAGTGGATCCCAGCAGTAAAGAGAGAAGGTCTCCAGAAGAAAGAAGATAGGAGGGCCCTAGCAGGAAGGAGAGAGGAGGGCCCCAGCAGGAAGGAAAGAGGAGGGCCCCAGCAGGAAGGAAAGAGGAAGGCCCCAGCAGGAAGGAGAGAGGACCCCAGCAGAAAGAGAGATAAGGGCCACAGCAGAGAGGAGAGAGGATGGCCCCAGCAGAGAGGAGACAGGAGGGCCCCAGCAGGAATAAGAGAGGAGGGCCCCAGCAGGAAGGAGAGAGCAGAGCCCCAACAGGAAGGAGAGAGGAAATCCCCAACATGAAGGAGAGAGGAGGGCCCCAGCAGTAAGGAAAGAGGAGGGCCTCAACAGGAAGGAGAGAGGAGCGAGCTGGGCCCCAGAAGAGAGGAGGGCCCCAGCAGGAAGAAGAAAGGGGCCCCAGCATGAAGGAGAGAGGAGGACCCTAGGAGGAAGTAGAGAGGAGGGCTCCAACAGAAAGGAGAGAGGATGCCCCTAGCAGAGAGGAGAGAGCTGGGCCCTAGCAGAGAGGAAGGCCCCAGCAGTAAGGAGAGAGAAGGGCCCCAGCAGAAATACGAGAGGAGGGCCCCAGCAGGAAAGAGAATGGCCTCATCAGGAAGGAGAGAGGAGGGCCCCAGCAGGAAGGAGAGAGAAGGGTCCCCGGCAGAAGAAAGAGACGAGGGCCCCAGCAGGAAGGAGAGAGGAAGGCCCCAGCAGAAAGGAGAGAGGCGGGCGCCAGCAAGAAGGAGAGAGGAGGCTCTCAGCAGAGAGGAGGGCCCCAGAAGGAATAAGACAGGAGGGCCCCAGCAGGAAGGAGAGGAGAGGGCCCAGCAGGAAGGAGAGAGGAGGGCCCCAACAGGAAGGAGAGAGCTGGTCCCCAGCAGAGAGGAGGACCCCAGCAAGAAGGATATAGTTGGACCCTAGGAGGAAGAAGAGAGGAAGGCCCCAGGAGGAAGGAGAGAGGAGGGCCCAACAGGAAGGAGAGAGGAGAGAGCTGGGCCCCAGCAGAGAGGAGGGCCCCAGCAGGAAGGAGAGAGAAGGGCCCCAACAGGAAGAAGAGAGGAAGGCCCCAGCAGGAAGAAGAAAGGGGCCCCAGCATGAAGGAGAGAGGAGGACCCTAGGAGGAAGTAGAGAGGAGGGCTCCAACAGAAAGGAGAGAGGATGCCCCTAGCAGAGAGGAGAGAGCTGGGCCCTAGCAGAGAGGAAGGCCCCAGCAGTAAGGAGAGAGAAGGGCCCCAGCAGAAATACGAGAGGAGGGCCCCAGCAGGAAAGAGAATGGCCTCATCAGGAAGGAGAGAGGAGGGCCCCAGCAGGAAGGAGAGAGAAGGGTCCCCGGCAGAAGAAAGAGACGAGGGCCCCAGCAGGAAGGAGAGAGGAAGGCCCCAGCAGAAAGGAGAGAGGCGGGCGCCAGCAAGAAGGAGAGAGGAGGCTCTCAGCAGAGAGGAGGGCCCCAGAAGGAATAAGACAGGAGGGCCCCAGCAGGAAGGAGAGGAGAGGGCCCAGCAGGAAGGAGAGAGGAGGGCCCCAACAGGAAGGAGAGAGCTGGTCCCCAGCAGAGAGGAGGACCCCAGCAAGAAGGATATAGTTGGACCCTAGGAGGAAGAAGAGAGGAAGGCCCCAGGAGGAAGGAGAGAGGAGGGCCCAACAGGAAGGAGAGAGGAGAGAGCTGGGCCCCAGCAGAGAGGAGGGCCCCAGCAGGAAGGAGAGAGAAGGGCCCCAACAGGAAGAAGAGAGGAAGGCCCCAGCAGGAAGGAGAGAGAAGGGCCCCAGCAGGAGAGAGGTGAACCGCAGCCGGAAGGATAGAGAGGGGCCCCCAGCAGGAAGGAGAGAGGAGGGCCCCAACAGGAAGTAGAGAGAAGTCCCCCAGCAGGAAGTAGAGAGGAGGGCCCCATCAGGAAGGAGAGAGAAGGCCCCCAACAGGAAGAAGAGAGGACGGCCCCAGCAGGAGGAAGAGAGGAGGGCCCCAGCAGGAAGCAGAGAGGAGGTCCCCAGTAGGAAGGAGAGAGGACGGCCCCAGCAGAAAAGGAGAGAGGAGGGCCCCAGCAGTAACGAGAGAGGAGGGCCCCAGCAGGAATGTGGGAGGAGGCCCAAGCAGGAAAGAGAGAGGAGCGACCCAGCAGGAAGGAGAGAGGAGGTCCCCAGTAGGAAGGAGAGAGGAGGGTCCCAGCCGGAAGAAGAGACAAGGGCCCCAGCAGGAACGGGAGAGGAGGTCCCCAGCAGGAAGGGGAGAGGAGGGCCTCAGCAGGAAGGGGAGAGGAGGGCCCCAGCAGGAACGGGAGAGGAGGGCCCCAGCAGGAAGGGGAGAGGAGGGCCTCAGCAGGAAGGGGAGAGGAGGGACTCAGCAGGAAGGGGAGAGGAAGGCCCCAGCAGGAAAAAGAGAGTAGGGCCCCAGCAGGAAGGAGAGAGGAAGGTCCCAGTAGGAAGGAGAGAGGAAGGTCCCAGCAGGAAGGAAAGGAGGGGGGGATAGTAATAATAATAACAAAGAAGAAGAGATATACATGTAACAGAAATAAAAGTATTATTATTATTATTATTATTATTATTCCTCCTATAACAGCACCAATAATAACACTTATTCTAATAGTAGTGATAAGTATGGACTGGAACATGAATTGGGCCCATATGATGTTTGTTTTTATATTTTGGGGTGCAGGGATGTACCTCAGAATTACATAAGATTGTGTTGGATAAGAATAGGGAGGCGGTCAGGGCCCCCAGGATGCACTGGTAATGATGGGGGACAGTGCACCCCCTGAGATGATGATGAAGGCTGAGGGGGTACAATGAGTTGGGGGTATAGAAGAGAGGGGTGCACCCCTGTAATGGCGCAGGGTGAGGAGGGGGCGCAGGGTGAGGAGGGGGCGCAGGGTGAGGAGGGGGAGGGGGGCGCCCCTGTAATGGCGCAGGGTGAGGAGGGGGAGGGGGGCGCCCCTGTAATGGCGCAGGGTGAGGAGGGGGAGGGGGGCGCCCCTGTAATTGCGCAGGGTGAGGAGGGGGAGGGGGCGCCCCAGTAATGGCGCAGGGTGAGGGGGGCTCCCCTGTAATGGCGCAGGGTGAGGGGGGCGCCCCTGTAATGGCGCAGGGTGAGGGGCCTCTGTTTTTGTGTCTGTCTGCACTCTCGGAATTATGAAAAATACCGGCATCGACATTGGACTTCAGCTTCGATTAAGGGAGATGGGACATGACAAGACGCGATCAATACCCCGGCCGGCCTATAAAGTGTCAAGTAATGAATCAATTTCGACTAAATTTTCCATTTTTCAGAAGCCGTTCGCAGAGAGAAGAATATCCTCTTTTGTAAAGATATTATTATCGATTTCGGCGGCAATTTGACATCAGGGGGAGTTAATTCCACTCAGAATAAAATTGAAAACACTTGAGAGAGGAGAAGAGAGGAAGACAAAGAATGGCGGGGGTGGGGGAGACACCGAGCAGGACTACCAGCCCCATCATGCAGAGAGAGGGAGGAAGGGTGGGGGAGACAAAGAGATAAAGCGGGGAGCTGACACCGAGCAGGACTACCAGCCCCATCATCCAGAGGGAGGAAGGGTGGGGGGGATAAAGGGGGGAGCTGACAGCGAGCAGGACTACCAGCCCCATCATCCAGAGGGAGGAAGGGTGGGGGGGATAAAGGGGGGAGCTGACAGCGAGCAGGACTACCAGCCCCATCATCCAGAGGGAGGAAGGGTGGGGGGGATAAAGGGGGGAGCTGACAGCGAGCAGGACTACCAGCCCCATCATCCAGAGGGAGGAAGGGTGGGGGGGATAAAGGGGGGAGCTGACAGCGAGCAGGACTACCAGCCCCATCATCCAGAGGGAGGAAGGGTGGGGGAGATAAAGGGGGGAGCTGACACCGAGCAGGACTACCAGCCCCATCATCCAGAGGGAGGAAGGGTGGGGGAGATAAAGGGGGGAGCTGACACCGAGCAGGACTACCAGACCCATCATCCAGAGGGAGGAAGGGTGGGGGGGATAAAGGGGGGAGCTGACACCGAGCAGGACTACCAGACCCATCATCCAGAGGGAGAAAGGGTGGGGGAGATAAAGCGGGGAGCTGACACCGAGCAGGACTACCAGCCCCATCATCCAGAGGGAGGAAGGGTGGGGGAGATAAAGGGGGGAGCTGACACCGAGCAGGACTACCAGCCCCATCATCCAGAGGGAGGAAGGGTGGGGGGGATAAAGGGGGGAGCTGACACCGAGCAGGACTACCAGCCCCATCATCCAGAGGGAGGAAGGGGGGGGGAGATAAAGGGGGGAGCTGACACCGAGCAGGACTACCAGCCCCATCATCCAGAGGGAGGAAGGGTGGGGGAGATAAAGGGGGGAGCTGACACCGAGCAGGACTACCAGACCCATCATCCAGAGGGAGGAAGGGTGGGGGAGATAAAGGGGGGAGCTGACACCGAGCAGGACTACCAGAACCATCATCCAGCCAGAGAGAGAGGGAGGAAGGGTGGGGGGGAGAAAGATATAAAGGGGGGAGACACCGAGCAGGACTACCAGCCCCATCATCCAGAGAGAGGGCGGAAAGGTGGGGGAGACAAAGAGATAAAGCGGGGAGCTGACACCGAGCAGGACTACCAGCCCCATCATGCAGAGAGAGGGAGGAAGGGTGGGGGAGACAAAGATATAAAGGGGGGAGACACCGAGCAGGACTACCAGCCCCATCATGCAGAGAGAGGGAGGAAGGGTGGGGGAGACAAAGATATAAAGGGGGGAGACACCGAGCAGGACTACCAGGCTCATCATCCAGAGAGAGGGAGGAAAGGTGGGGGAGACAAAGAGATAAAGCGGGGAGCTGACACCGAGCAGGACTACCAGCCCCATCATCCAGAGGGAGGAAGGGTGGGGGAGATAAAGGGGGGAGCTGACACCGAGCAGGACTACCAGACCCATCATCCAGAGGGAGGAAGGGTGGGGGAGATAAAGGGGGGAGCTGACACCGAGCAGGACTACCAGACCCATCATCCAGAGGGAGGAAGGGTGGGGGAGATAAAGGGGGGAGCTGACACCGAGCAGGACTACCAGAACCATCATCCAGCCAGAGAGAGAGGGAGGAAGGGTGGGGGGGACAAAGATATAAAGGGGGGAGACACCGAGCAGGACTACCAGCCCCATCATCCAGAGAGAGGGCGGAAAGGTGGGGGAGACAAAGAGATAAAGCGGGGAGCTGACACCGAGCAGGACTACCAGCCCCATCATGCAGAGAGAGGGAGGAAGGGTGGGGGAGACAAAGATATAAAGGGGGGAGACACCGAGCAGGACTACCAGCCCCATCATGCAGAGAGAGGGAGGAAGGGTGGGGGAGACAAAGATATAAAGGGGGGAGACACCGAGCAGGACTACCAGGCTCATCATCCAGAGAGAGGGAGGAAAGGTGGGGGAGACAAAGAGATAAAGCGGGGAGCTGACACCGAGCAGGACTACCAGCCCCATCATCCAGAGGGAGGAAGGGTGGGGGAGATAAAGGGGGGAGCTGACACCGAGCAGGACTACCAGACCCATCATCCAGAGGGAGGAAGGGTGGGGGAGATAAAGGGGGGAGCTGACACCGAGCAGGACTACCAGACCCATCATCCAGAGGGAGGAAGGGTGGGGGAGATAAAGGGGGGAGCTGACACCGAGCAGGACTACCAGAACCATCATCCAGCCAGAGAGAGAGGGAGGAAGGGTGGGGGGGACAAAGATATAAAGGGGGGAGACACCGAGCAGGACTACCAGCCCCATCATCCAGAGAGAGGGCGGAAAGGTGGGGGAGACAAAGAGATAAAGCGGGGAGCTGACACCGAGCAGGACTACCAGCCCCATCATGCAGAGAGAGGGAGGAAGGGTGGGGGAGACAAAGATATAAAGGGGGGAGACACCGAGCAGGACTACCAGGCTCATCATCCAGAGAGAGGGAGGAAAGGTGGGGGAGACAAAGAGAGAAAGCGGGGAGCTGACACCGAGCAGGACTACCAGCCCCATCATCCAGAGGGAGGAAGGGTGGGGGAGATAAAGGGGGGAGCTGACACCGAGCAGGACTACCAGACCCATCATCCAGAGGGAGGAAGGGTGGGGGGGATAAAGGGGGGAGCTGACACCGAGCAGGACTACCAGACCCATCATCCAGAGGGAGGAAGGGTGGGGGGGATAAAGGGGGGAGCTGACACCGAGCAGGACTACCAGAACCATCATCCAGAGAGACGGCGGAAAGTTGGGAGAGACAAAGAGATAAAGCGGGGAGCTGACACCGAGGAACGCCAGTCTTAATAAATGTCCCCTATATTACTATGACATTATATTACTATGACATTATATTACTATGACATCATATTACTATGACATTATATTACTATAACATTATATTACTATGACATTATATTACTATAACATTATATTACTATGACAATATATCACTATAACATTATATTACTATGACACTATATTACTATGACATCATATTACTATGACACTATATTACTATGACATTATATTACTATGACATTATATTACTATGACATCATATTACTATGACATTATATTACTATAACATTATATTACTATGACATTATATTACTATGACACTATATTACTATGACATCATATTACTATGACATCATATTACTATAACACTATATTACTATGACATTATATTACTATGACATTACATTACTATGACATTACATTACTATGACACTATATTACTATGACATCATATTACTATGACATCATATTACTATAACACTATATTACTATGACATTATATTACTATGACATTACATTACTATGACATTATATTACTATGACATCATATTACTATGACATTATATTACTATAGCATTATATTACTATGACATTATATTACTATAACATTATATTACTATGACATCATATTACTATGACATTATATTACTATGACATTATATTACTATGACATTATATTACTATGACATTTTATTACTATGACATTATATTACTATGACATTATATTACTATGACATCATATTACTATGACATTATATTACTATAACATTATATTACTATGACATTATATTACTATGACACTATATTACTATGACATCATATTACTATGACATCATATTACTATAACACTATATTACTATGACATTATATTACTATGACACTATATTACTATGACATTATATTACTATGACATCATATTACTATGACATTATATTACTATAACATTATATTACTATGACATTATATTACTATAACATTATATTACTATGACATCATATTACTATAACACTATATTACTATGACATTATATTACTATGACATTATATTACTATGACATTATATTACTATGACATTATATTACTATAACATTTTATTACTATGACATCATATTACTGACATTATATTACTATGACAATATATCACTATGACATTATATTACTATGACATCATATTACTATGACATCATATTACTATAACACTATATTACTATGACATTATATTACTATAACACTATATTACTATGACATTATATTACTATGACACTATATTACTATGACATTATATTACTATGACATCATATTACTATGACATTATATTACTATAACATTATATTACTATGACATTATATTACTATAACATTATATTACTATGACATCATATTACTGACATTATATTACTATGACAATATATCACTATGACATTATATTACTATAACACTATATTACTATAACACTATATTACTATGACATTATATTACTATGACATCATATTACTATAACACTATATTACTATGACATTATATTACTATGACATTATATTACTATGACATCATATTACTATAACACTATATTACTATGACATCATATTACTATAACACTATATTACTATGACATTATATTACTATGACATTATATTACTATGACATTATATTACTATGACATCATATTACTATAACACTATATTACTATGACATTATATTACTATGACATTATATTACTATGACATTATATTACTATAACACTGTATTACTATGACATCATATTACTATGACACTATATTACTATGACATTATATTACTATGACATTATATTACTATGACATCATATTACTATGACATTATGTTACTATGACATTATATTACTATGACATCATATTACTATGACATTATATTACTGACACTATATTACTATGACATCATATTACTATGACATTATATTACTATGACATTATATTACTGACACTATATTACTATGACATTATATTACTATGACATTATATTACTATGACATTACATTACTATGACATTATATTACTATAACATTATATTACTATGACATTATATTACTATAACACTATATTACTATGACATCATATTACTATGACATTATATTACTGACACTATATTACTATGACATTATATTACTATGACATTATATTACTATAACATTATATTACTATAACACTATATTACTATGACATCATATTACTATGACATTATATTACTATGACATTATATTACTATGACATCATATTACTATGACATTATATTACTATGACATCATATTACTATGACATTATATTACTATGACATCATATTACTATAACATTATATTACTATGACATTATATTACTATGACAATATGTTACTGTTAGACTGTTACTATGACATTACAGTAGTATGGCACTATGTTACTATGATACTATGTTACTATGATACTATGTTACTATGACACTATGTTACTATGATAATATGTTACTATGTCACTATGTTACATTCACTACGCATTCACACGACCGTAAGTGTTTTGCGGAGCGCACATGGCCGGTGCTATATAGAAAAAGCCTCTTCTTGTCCGCAACCGCAGACAAGAATAGGACATACTCCATATTTTTTGCGGGGCTGCGGAATGGATCAACAGATACAGACAGCACACGGTGGGCTGCCCGCATCTTCCGCATTGAAATGAATGGGTCCGCACCTGTTCCCCAAAATTGCGGAACAGATGCGGATCCATTTATACGATCATGTGAATGCGCCCTAACACTATGTTACTATGTATCTATCACATAAGTAAGTGAACCCACTAAACTATCCACTAAAAATATATGTTTAGCATAAAGGTAGATGTGACCTGTAGAATATCCCGTGAGCTGAGGACCTGTAAGGATGTGAGCCGAGGACCTGTAAGGATGTGAGCCGAGGACCTGTAAGGATGTAAGCCGAGGACCTGTAAGGATGTGAGCCGAGGACCTGTAAGGATGTGAGCCGAGGACCTGTAAGGATGTGAGCCGAGGACCTGTAAGGATGTGAGCCGAGGACCTGTAAGGATGTGAGCCGAGGACCTGTAAGGATGTGAGCTGAGGACCTGTAAGGATGTGAGCTGAGGACCTGTAAGGATGTGAGCTGAGGACCTGTAAGGATGTGAGCTGAGGACCTGTAAGGATGTAAGCCGAGGACCTGTAAGGATGTGAGCCGAGGACCTGTAAGGATGTGAGCCGAGGACCTGTAAGGATGTGAGCCGAGGACCTGTAAGGATGTGAGCCGAGGACCTGTAAGGATGTGAGCCGAGGACCTGTAAGGATGTGAGCCGAGGACCTGTAAGGATGTGAGCCGAGGACCTGTAAGGATGTGAGCCGAGGACCTGTAAGGATGTGAGCCGAGGACCTGTAAGGATGTGAGCCGAGGACCTGTAAGGATGTGAGCCGAGGACCTGTAAGGATGTGAGCCGAGGACCTGTAAGGATGTGAGCCGAGGACCTGTAAGGATGTGAGCCGAGGACCTGTAAGGATGTGAGCCGAGGACCTGTAAGGATGTGAGCCGAGGACCTGTAAGGATGTGAGCCGAGGACCTGTAAGGATGTGAGCCGAGGACCTGTAAGGATGTGAGCCGAGGACCTGTAAGGATGTGAGCCGAGGACCTGTAAGGATGTGAGCCGAGGACCTGTAAGGATGTGAGCCGAGGACCTGTAAGGATGTGAGCTGAGGACCTGTAAGGATGTGAGCTGAGGACCTGTAAGGACAGGGCTGACATGGTTGGGGCTTTGGTCACTTGTTCTAATTGAATTTATGTGCGTATTTTTGTGGGTTTCTTCACCAAATCCTTCATGTGCGACTTGCAGTTCTTTTATGTGGTTTTGCTGCAGAATTTACCCTTGCATTGGAACGGGTGAAATCTGCACAAAAGAACGGCTCAAAATCCGCGCGGCAGGTCAATATTCACACAGCGAGAGGAAAAAAAGAAGCAACATGTACACGAACGAGAGTTGACTAATCAAATACATTTTGCTGGTACTCTACTGTCTACTGTTTGTCCCACACAAGAATCGCCGCGGAAAAACAATGTGTAATCTGCAACGTGTGCAGGTCGCCTTATTACGCGGTCGCCTGCACCTGAGGTTTCTCATTTTAGTTTTAGGCATTGGCAAACTACATATTAGAACTGCAGGAGATCCCCAGCAGCAGGATATACAGCCCCGGGGGGACGGCGACTGCAGGGTCTGGACGCCATGTATACCGCTGTCATATGGATTGTACACTAATTATCCAGAATAGCTCCAAATGCACCAATCATTGCTTGGAATATTGGACTTGACGCCAGATACAGCACCAGTAATGGATCTTATTAGTCAAAGTAATCAGGCGACATTTTAAGATGTAAGGGACTTGAACCAGCATTCCCGGCAGCCCCATTCTCTTCAGTGCAACCAAGCTGCAGTACCAGAAACAACCCATGGGTAGGTGTGGCGCTGTTCTGTGAGGAAGGCAGACATGTACAACCTGTTTACCATCCTTTAAGAATCCCATATTTAAAGGTTGAGAAAAACACGGCTGCTCTCTTCAAAAAAGTGCACCACCCCTACCCACAGGTTGTTCCTGGTACTGCAGCTCTGCTGCCTTGAAGTGAATGGGGCTGAGTCGCAATTCCAGACACTGGGCAGATGTGGCGCTCTTTTTAGAAGAAAGCAGTTGCACTGAGAGGACTTCTTCTCCGTCTTCTATCTATACCCCTGGTCGGTGCAGAGAGATTCTCCTTCAGCCTTTGACGGACGTCACTTTTCATCTTGCTGTAAAACAATAGGAATTTTTGTTACCACTAATTAACTGATAAGTGTTGTCTATGGCTCTGTCAGTGTCAGTCCTGACTGTCAGTGCTGGGATTCCAATCAATAGAGCAGAGAGGAAAATATTGGTTTGACTTTTTACGTTGCCAGATTGACAAGAGAATCGAGATGCTGCTACATCTCAGCTCGGTTCCTCCCATGTTCCTGCACGCACCGTACAGGGCTCTGCAAAGGTCCAGGCTCCAGTTTATTTCATCTCAAGGCAAAATGGTCATTAAATAGTCAATGTCAACAAACTTTAATGTAAATCAATAGAGCTGGAAAATGTAGGAAATGTTATAATTAATCTTATCTGAGAAAAATGCCTCTTTCTCCACTTATCAGCCTCTTCTTCTCCCCTGCCTCCAGCACTGATCACTAAGCCCAAATTCATTGCTACAAAGTATCCTCATCAGAATTATCCTTCTGTATGACCAGCTCAGACCCCTCCACCTCCACCAATCAATTCCCAATACAAGAACAGCCCCCAACAATGTAACAAACTGCAAGAAGAGAGGTACAAAGCGTCTGCCCCACCCAAAGTATTGGAGGTTTGTTCTATGCTGACGACCGATGTCCATCAGCCTCATTACAGCATATAGTAGATGTCCTGGAGGTCAGAATGGAGAGCCGCCCTGTAGGAAGGTCCTCCGCCCTGGTGGATCCTGCCGCCCATGCAATTAAAAAAGAATGGTTCTTATGGCTCTTATACTACACCGTGCCTTTAATAATTATACATTGTATCCTCCGGTGAAATCAGATTTCTCTATATATACATGGGTGTGTGTGTATATGTGTGTATGTGTTTAGGTGTTTCCATCTGTGTATGTGTGTCTAGATGTGAGTGTGAGATTTCAGGCTTGTCGCTGACACATCCGTCCACCTGATCCTCGGCCCGGCTTCTCCCCGGTGTGCGCTCGATACACAGGACCAATGAGTTTTAATGGAGCATTAAAAGGAATAATTAGACAGGATCCTGGAACAATTGTCTCTTCCTCCGGACAATTACACATCTCCAGCGAGGAGGAGAACGGCCGAGAGGTTTATGATCTTTACAGTTTAGTTTTAGGATGTTTTCCCATAGAAATGACAACGCTCAGGAGATCTGCTCAATATAAACCTAAACTAACAGCAGAGCTACAGAAGAATTACAATAGTAATGAGGCACAGGAGCTGTGCAGTGCAACCAGCATTCTTAAATAGATCTTGTTAGCTCCAGAGCTCCTCCTAGTGGTGACTGTATATATCTGTATGTAGTAATCTCCTGAGCTCCCTCTAGTGGTAGCTGTATATATCTGTATGTAGTAATCTCCTGAGCTCCCTCTAGTGGTGGCTGTATATATCTGTATGTAGTAATCTCCTGAGCTCCCTCTAGTGGTAGCTGTATATATCTGTATGTAGTAATCTCCTGAGCTCCCTCTAGTGGTGGCTGTATATATCTGTATGTAGTAATCTCCTGAGCTCCCCCTAGTGGTGTCTGTATATATCTGTATGTAGTAATCTCCTGAGCTCCCTCTAGTGGTGGCTGTATATATCTGTATGTAGTAATATCCTGAGCTTCCTCTAGTGGTGGCTGTATATACAGTATATATGTATGTAGTAATCTCCTGAGCTCCCTCTAGTGGTGGCTGTATATATCTGTATGTAGTAATCTCCTGAGCTCCCTCTAGTGGTGGCTGTATATATCTGTATGTAGTAATCTCCTGAGATCCCTCTAGTGGTGGCTGTATATATCTGTATGTAGTAATCTCCGGAGCTCTCTCTAGTGGTAACTGTATATATCTGTATGTAGTAATCTCTTGAGCTCCCTCTAATGGTGGCTGTATATATCTGTATGTAGTAATCTCCTGAGCTCCCTCTAGTGGTAGCTGTATATATCTGTATGTAGTAATCTCTTGAGCTCCCTCTAATGGTGGCTGTATATATCTGTATGTAGTAATCTCTTGAGCTCCCTCTAATGGTGGCTGTATATATCTGTATGTAGTAATCTCTTGAGCTCCCTCTAATGGTGGCTGTATATATCTGTATGTAGTAATCTCCTGAGCTCCCTCTAGTGGTAGCTGTATATATCTGTATGTAGTAATCTCCTGAGCTCCCTCTAGTGGTGGCTGTATATATCTGTATGTAGTAATCTCCTGAGCTCCCCCTAGTGGTGTCTGTATATATCTGTATGTAGTAATCTCCTGAGCTCCCTCTAGTGGTGGCTGTATATATCTGTATGTAGTAATATCCTGAGCTTCCTCTAGTGGTGGCTGTATATATATATGTATGTAGTAATCTCCTGAGCTCCCTCTAGTGGTGGCTGTATATATCTGTATGTAGTAATCTCCTGAGCTCCCTCTAGTGGTGGCTGTATATATCTGTATGTAGTAATCTCCTGAGATCCCTTTAGTGGTGGCTGTATATATCTGTATGTAGTAATCTCCGGAGCTCTCTCTAGTGGTGACTGTATATATCTGTATGTAGTAATCTCCTGAGCTCCCTCTAGTTGTGGCTGTATATATCTGTATGTAGTAATCTCCTGAGCTCCCTCTAGGAGTGGCTGTATATATCTGTATGTAGTAATCTCCTGAGCTCCCTCTAGTGGTGGCTGT
Source organism: Bufo bufo (assembly GCF_905171765.1). Lineage (NCBI taxonomy): Eukaryota > Metazoa > Chordata > Amphibia > Anura > Bufonidae > Bufo > Bufo bufo. The sequence continues at coordinate 7,078,096 of NC_053389.1, read as the reverse complement.
ATATATCTGTATGTAGTAATCTCCTGAGCTCCCTCTAGTGGTAGCTGTATATATCTGTATATAGTAATCTCCTGAGCTCTCTCTAGTGGTGACTGTATATATCTGTATGCAGTAATCTCCTGAGCTCCCTCTAGTGGTGGCTGTATATATCTGTATATAGTAATCTCCTGAGCTCCCTCTAGTGGTCGCTGTATATATCTGTATATAGTAATCTCCTGAGCTCTCTCTAGTGGTGTCTGTATATATCTGTATGTAGTAATCTCCTGAGCGCCCTCTAGTGGTGGCTGTATTTATCTGTGTATAGTAATCTCCTGAGCTCCCTCTAGTGGTCGCTGTATATATCTATATGTAGTAATCTCCTGAGCTCCCTCTAGTGGTGGCTGTATATATATGTATGTAGTAATCTCCTGAGCTCCCTCTAGTGGTGGCTGTATATACAGTTGCAAGAAAAAGTATGTGACCCCTTTGGAATGATATGGATTTCTGCATAAATTGCTCATAAAATGTGATCTGATCTTCATCTAAGTCACAACAAAAGACAATCACAGTCTGCTTAAACTAATAACACACAAAGAATTAAATGTTTCCATGTTTTTATTGAACACACCATGTAAACATTCACAGTGTAGGTGGAAAAAGTATGTGAACCCCTAGACTAATGACATCTCCAAGAGCTAATTGGAGTGAGGTGTCAGCCAACTGGAGTCCAATCAATGAGATGAGATTGGAAGTGTTGGTTACAGCTGCCCTATAAAAAACACACACCAGTTCTGGGTTTGCTTTTCACAAGAAGCATTGCCTGATGTGAATGATGCCTCGCACAAAAGCGCTTTTAGAAGACCTACAATTAAGAATTGTTAACTTGCATAAAGCTGGAAAGGGTTATAAAAGTATCTCCAAAAGCCTTGCTGTTCATCAGTCCACAGTAAGACAAATTGTCTATAAATGGAGAAAGTTCAGCACTGCTGCTACTCTCCCTAGGAGTGGCCGTCCTGTAAAGATGACTGCAAGAGCACAGCGCAGACTGCTCTATGAGGTGAAGAAGAATCCTAGAGTGTCAGCTAAAGACTTACGAAAGTCTCTAGCATATGCTAACATCCCTGTTAGCGAATCTACGATACGTAAAACACTAAACAAGAATGGATTTCATGGGAGGATACCACAGAGGAAGCCACTGCTGTCCAAAAATACATTGCTGCACGTTTACAGTTTGCACAAGAGCAGCTGTATGTTCCACAGCAGTACTGGCAAAATATTCTGTGGACAGATGAAACCAAAGTGGAGTTGTTTGGAAGAAACACACAACACTATGTGTGGAGAAAAAGAGGCACAGCACACCAACCTCAAAACCTCATCCCAACTGTGAAGTATGGTGGTGGGGGCATCATGGTTTGGGGCTGCTTTGCTGCGTCAGGGCCTGGACGGATTGCTATCATCGAAGGAAAAATGAATTCCCAAGTTTATCAAGACATTTTGCAGGAGAACTTAAGGCCATCTGTCCACCAGCTGAAGCTCAACAGAGGATGGGTGTTGCAACAGGACAACGACCCAAAGCATAGAAGTAAATCAACAACAGAATGGCTTAAACAGAAGAAAATCCGCCATCTGGAGCGGCCCAGTCAGAGTCCTGACCTCAACCCGATGGAGATGCTGTGGCATGACCTCAAGAAAGCGATTCACACCAGACATCCCAAGAATATTGCTGAACTGAAACAGTCAGAGGAATGGTCAAGAATTACTCCTGACCGTTGTGCACGTCTGATCTGCAACTACAGGAAACGTTTGGTTGAAGTTATTGCTGCCAAAGGAGGTTCAACCAGTTATTAAATCCAAGGGTTCACATACTTTTTCCACCTGCACTGTGAACGTTTACATGGTGTGTTCAATAAAAACATGGTAACATTTAATTCTTTGTGTGTTATTAATTTAAGCCGACTGTGATTGTCTATTGTTGTGACTTAGATGAAGATAAGATCACATTTTATGACCAATTTGTGCAGAAATCCATATCATTCCAAAGGGTTCACATACTTTTTCTTGCAACTGTATCTGTATGTAGTAATCTCCTGAGCTCCCTCTAGTGGTCGCTGTATATATCTGTATGTAGTAATCTCCTGAGCTCCCTCTAGTGGTGGCTGTATATATCTGTATGTAGTAATCTCCTGAGCTCCCTCTAGTGGTGGCTGTATATATCTGTATGTAGTAATCTCCTGAGCTCCCTCTAGTGGTGTCTGTATATATCTGTATGTAGTAATCTCCTGAGCTCCCTCTAGTGGTGGCTGTATATATCTGTATGTAGTAATCTCCTGAGCTCCCTCTAGTGGTGTCTGTATATATCTGTATGTAGTAATCTCCTGAGCTCCCTCTAGTGGTGGCTGTATATATCTGTATGCATTAATCTCCTGAGCTCCCTCTAGTGGTGGCTGTATATATCTGTATGCATTAATCTCCTGAGCTCCCTCTAGTGGTGGCTGTATATATCTGTATGCAGTAAGCTCCTGAGCTCCCTCTAGTAATGGCTGTATATATCTGTATGTAGTAATTTTCTGAGCTCCCTCTAGTGGTGGCTGTATATATCTATATGCAGTAAGCTCCTGAGCACCCTCTAGTAATGGCTGTATATATCTGTATGTAGTAATCTCCTGAGCTCCCTCTAGTGGTGGCTGTATATATCTGTATGTAGTAATCTCCTGAGCTCCCTCTAGTGGTGTCTGTATATATCTGTATGTAGTAATCTCCTGAGCTCCCTCTAGTGGTGGCTGTATATATCTGTATGCATTAATCTCCTGAGCTCCCTCTAGTGGTGGCTGTATATATCTGTATGCAGTAAGCTCCTGAGCTCCCTCTAGTAATGGCTGTATATATCTGTATGTAGTAATTTTCTGAGCTCCCTCTAGTGGTGGCTGTATATATCTATATGCAGTAAGCTCCTGAGCTCCCTCTAGTAATGGCTGTATATATCTGTATGTAGTAATCTCCTGAGCTCCCTCTAGTGGTGGCTGTATATATCTGTATGCAGTAATCTCCTGAGCTCCCTCTAGTGGTGGCTGTATATATCTGTATGTAGTAATCTCCTGAGCTCTCTCTAGTGGTGTCTGTATATATTTGTATGTAGTAATCTCCTGAGCTCCCTCTAGTGGTGGCTATATATATCTGTATGTAGTAATCTCCTGAGCTACCTCTAGTGGTGGCTGTATATATCTGTATGTAGTAAATTTTCTGAGCTCCCTCTAGTGGTGGCTGTATATATCTATATGCAGTAAGCTCCTGAGCTCCCTCTAGTAATGGCTGTATATATCTGTATGTAGTAATCTCCTGAGCTCCCTCTAGTGGTGGCTGTATATATCTGTATGTAGTAATCTCCTGAGCTCCCTTTAGTGGTGGCTGTATATATCTGTATGTAGTAATCTCCTGAGCTCTCTCTAGTGGTGTCTGTATATATTTGTATGTAGTAATCTCCTGAGCTCCCTCTAGTGGTGGCTGTATATATCTGTATGCATTAATCTCCTGAGCTACCTCTAGTGGTGGCTGTATATATCTGTATGCAGTAAGCTCCTGAGCTCCCTCTAGTAATGGCTGTATATATCTGTATGTAGTAATCTCCTGAGCTCCCTCTAGTGGTGTCTGTATATATCTGTATGTAGTAATCTCCTGAGCTCCCTCTAGTGGTGGCTGTATATATCTGTATGTAGTAATCTCCTGAGCTCCCTCTAGTGGTGGCTGTATATATCTGTATGCAGTAATCTCCTGAGCTCCCTCTAGTGGTGACTGTATATATCTGTATGTATGCAGTATTCTCCTGAGCTCCCTCTAGTGGTGGCTGTATATATCTGTATGTAGTAATCTCCTGAGCTCCCTCTAGTAGTGGCTGTATATATATCTGTATGTAGTAATCTCCTGAGCTCCCTCTACTGGTGGCTGTATATATCTGTATGCAGTAATCTCATGAGCTCCCTCTAGTGGTGGCTGTATATATCTGTATGTAGTAATCTCCTGAGCTCCCTCTAGTGGTGGCTGTATATATCTGTATGCAGTAATCTCCTGAGCTCCTTCTAGTGGTGACTGTATATATCTGTATGTATGCAGTATTCTCCTGAGCTCCCTCTAGTGGTGGCTGTATATATCTGTATGTAGTAATCTCCTGAGCTCCCTCTAGTAGTGGCTGTATATATATATATATCTGTATGTAGTAATCTCCTGAGCTCCCTCTACTGGTGGCTGTATATATCTGTATGCAGTAATCTCCTGAGCTCCCTCTAGTGGTGGCTGTATATATCTGTATGTAGTAATCTCCTGAGCTCCCTCTAGTGGTGGCTGTATATATCTGTATGTAGTAATCTCCTGAGCTCCTTCTAGTGGTGGCTATATATATCTGTATGTAGTAATCTCCTGAGCTCCCTCTAGTGGTGGCTATATATATCTGTAAGTAGTAATCTCCTGAGCTCCCTCTAGTGGTGGCTGTATATATCTGTATGTAGTAATCTCCTGAGTTCACTCTAGTGGTGGCTGTATATATCTGCATGTAGTAATCTCCTGAGCTCCCCCTAGTGGTGGCTGTATATATCTGTATGTAGTAATCTCCTGAGCTCCCTCTAGTGGTGACTGTATATATCTGTATGCAGTATTCACCTGAGCTCCCTCTAGTGGTGACTGTATATATCTGTATGTAGTAATCTCCTGAGCTCCCTCTAGTGGTGGCTGTATATATCTGTATGTAGTAATCTCCTGAGCTCCCTCTAGTGGTGGCTGTATATATCTGTATGCAGTAATCTCCTGAGCTCCCTCTAGTGGTGACTGTATATATCTGTATGTATGCAGTATTCTCCTGAGCTCCCTCTAGTGGTGGCTGTATATATCTGTATGTAGTAATCTCCTGAGCTCCCTCTAGTAGTGGCTGTATATATATCTGTATGTAGTAATCTCCTGAGCTCCCTCTACTGGTGGCTGTATATATCTGTATGCAGTAATCTCCTGAGCTCCCTCTAGTGGTGGCTGTATATATCTGTATGTAGTAATCTCCTGAGCTACCTTTAGTGGTGGCTGTATGTATCTGTATGTAGTAATCTCCTGAGCTCCTTCTAGTGGTGGCTATATATATCTGTATGCAGTATTCTCCTGAGCTCCCTCTAGTAGTGACTGTATATAGCTGTATGTAGTAATCTCCTGTGCTCCCTTTAGTGGTGGCTGTATATATCTGTATGTAGTAATCTCCTGAGCTCCCTCTAGTGGTGGCTGTATATATCTGTATGTAGTAATCTCCTGAGCTCCCTCTAGTGGTGGCTGTATATATCTATATGCAGTAATCTCCTGAGCTCCCTCTAGTGGTGACTGTATATATCTGTATGCAGTATTCTCCTGAGCTCCCTCTAGTGGTGGCTGTATATATCTGTATGTAGTAATCTCCTGAGCTCCCTCTAGTGGTGGCTGTAAATATCTGTATGCAGTATTCTCCTGAGCTCCCTCTAGTAGTGACTGTATATAGCTGTATGTAGTAAGCTCCTGAGCTCCCTCTAGTGGTGACACTTTGATTGACCGTGCCAGGCAGTGTACACGTGATTACAGTGCCGAGGGTGCGGCAGTTGCAGAGAAAGCAGAGCCTCTAGGTGTAACGTTGCACCTGAGGCTCATTTTCATATATTAAAACACCATTTTCCTCATATGATTAGGACACCAACACAGATGCCTTCAGCTGCCAAGCGCACATTCGGTCATCCAGTGCCATAGATACAAATCTGCTGACAGAAGCCCTTTAATAGCGTGAGGCCCTTCATCTGCAGACTAGTACGCAGTGATCAGGAACAGACAGTTCCTTCCAAACCGTTGGTTGACCATTGAGTGGAGGTTCCCATACTGCAATCGTCACTTCTGCTGCAGCGATCGCTCGTCTCCACACTGGTTCATTGTTTGTCGGCAGCACTTTTACAACGGACGATCTGTTGCCACATAAAATGTTATCACCAAAAAACGGGCATTTCGCTCATTTGTCAGGCGATCGGTGACACACAAGTGGGATGATCATGAGGCAGCGCTTGTATGAGCAGACACTGAACAAGCAGGGAATGCTGGGAGATTTTAGCTCTGGAGCCTGCAGAATTGTGACTGCAGCTCTGGATTATAATGGTGCTGAAAGGTGGACATAAGATTTCTGACCATAAAGCTCCATGATCGTGAGGGGGTGAGGGTTCCCATCATCAGTGGCATGGAATACTCTCATCGCGTAGATAGTAGTAGTCATCGATGTCTTTCTAAACAGCAGAGGTTGGCGCCGGATGTTCCTTTTTTCCAGACAAACTGTATGGCATCAGCAGAAAACACAGCTCTGCCCCATAAAGTATTAATACAGGACGGAGCGAAGGGAATCCGTGAAAATGTTAGAAAGCGGATTCAGCAGAAGATGAGCAGAGAGGCAAAGGGAAATAAAGACACAGTGTGACACCAGCAGCACTGATTGGATGGTGTCAGACTGGTGACACCCAGCTGGACCTTCATTGTAAACTGCCAGCAAATCATTTATAACTTCTAGCAGGAATAACAGAGGAACAGCACAACATAGAGTCATAAGAAGAGATGCTCCAGAATTGTTATTACATGAGGGGAGGTGCAGACATGTCAGGAGGGGCGTCCGGTAGGGGCCCGGGTCACCTGTGGCTTCACTCATCCCTGAGAAGTTCAGAGAGGCTTCTGTACGTGAATCCAGCCTGCACTGCTGCCCCCTGCTGTTTGTGCCTGGCAGACGAGCGAGGAGCGCGGTCACATGGCGAGACGCAGCTCTACATTGCTATTATCTGCTGACCTTCCAGGGACCCGGCGAGAAGCCTCTCATTTCTTCTGCTCAGGTTCCTCTTAAGTGTTTTTGCTTTTAACACAAGCCGCTATTCCCTCGCGGCTGAACCTGTGACGTTTGGTTTCCAATTGTCACGCTCGGCACTGAAAATTATTTCCTGCTTTTCAGAGATGAGCATTGTGCTCATCCTGTGCTTCCTGGTTCATGGAATGAGCAATAAAACTACTGTGACACTTAATGGGGTTGTGTCAAGATTTAAACGTATCCTCTCCAGAGGATTGGGGTAACTCTGATCGTGGGGGTCCCCTCCAGAAGAGCAGGGGTCAAGCCCCCCCTCCACGCGGTTAAGCATGCACGCTGTCACTTCATTCATCTGTATGGGACTGCGCAGCGCTGTCTGTGGCTTCACTCCGACCCCTGCTCCACAGCGACACGTAAATCGTTGGGGGCCCCAGTGGTCAGATACGTATCCCCTATTCTGCAGGTAACTTTACTCTGAGCATCCCCTTTAAGGTGGCCATAACTGATGACAGAAAGCCGCTTCAGCTATTTCCTCCGACTCCTCCGGGGGCGCTGCCGGGAAATCGAACGCCTGCTGCCGGGTTTCCTACAGGTTGCAGGAGGACGCTCGGCGACCATATTATTTTACAGGAACCCCTCTAAGAAAAACAGATGGTCCAAAGCGGAGGACTTCTGAAATATATTTATTGGAAATAATTACAAATATTCTGTTCTGATTTGATTATTTTTTAGAAAACTGACAATTCTGGTCGTCTTCCGATCCAGGGCCAGTTCGTACATCTTCACACTCCGCGCCTCCCGCTCTCCTGTGATGGATATTTATACAGAAAGAGCAGCGAGTAATGTACCCCGTGATTTACATCTGCATGTAACCTGGAGACGAGCGCCGGAACATCACTAACGAGTCTCACCAGCAGAACAGTGAGTGCAGCTCTGGAGTATAATACAGGATGTAACTCAGGATCAGTACAGGATGAGTAATGTATGTACACAGTGACTGCACCAGCAGAATAGTGAGTGCAGCTCTGGAGTATAATACAGGATGTAACTCAGGATCAGTACAGGATTAGTAATGTATGTACACAGTGACTGCACCAGCAGAACAGTGAGTGCAGCTCTGGAGTATAATACAGGATGTAACTCAGGATCAGTACAGGATGAGTAATGTATGTACACAGTGACTGCACCAGCAGAATAGTGAGCGCAGCTCTGGAGTATAATACAGGATGTAACTCAGGATCAGTACAGGATCAGTAATGTATGTACACAGTGACTGCACCAGCAGAATAGTGAGTGCAGCTCTGGAGTATAATGCAGGATGTAACTCAGGATCAGTACAGGATAAGTAATGTATGTACACAGTGACTGCACCAGCAGAATAGTGAGTGCAGCTCTGGAGTATAATACAGGATGTAACTCAGGACCAGTACAGGATAAGTAATGTATGTACAAAGTGACTGCACCAGCAGCATAGTGAGTGCAGCTCTGGAGTATAATACAGGATGTAACTCAGGATCAGTACAGGATAAGTAAGGTATGTACACAGTGACTGCACCAGCAGAATAGTGAGTGCAGCTCTGGAGTATAATACAGGATGTAACTCAGGATCAGTACAGGATAAGTAATGTATGTACATAGTGACTGCACCAGCAGAATAGTGAGTGCATCTCTGGAGTATAATACAGGATATAACTCAGCATCAGTACAGGATAAGTAATGGATGTACACAGTGACTGCACCAGCAGAATAGTGAATCCAGCTCTGGAGTATAATACAAGATGTAACTCAGGATCAGTACAGGATAAGTAATGTATGTACACAGTGACTGAACCAGCAGAATAGTGAGTGCAGCTCTGGGGTATAATACAGGATGTAACTCAGGATCAGTACAGGATAAGTAATGTATGTACACAGTGACTGCACCAGCAGAATAGTGAGTGCAGCTCTGGAGTATAATGCAGGATGTAACTCAGGATCAGTACAGGATAAGTAATGTATGTACACAGTGACTGCACCAGCAGAATAGTGAGTGCAGCTCTGGAGTATAATACAGGATGTAACTCAGGACCAGTACAGGATAAGTAATGTATGTACAAAGTTACTGCACCAGCAGAATAGTGAGTGCAGCTCTGGAGTATAATACAGGATGTAAGTCAGGATCAGTACAGGATAAGTAATGTATATACACAGTGACTGCACCAGCAGAATAGTGAGTGCAGCTCTGGAGTATAATACAGGATGTAACTCAGGATCAGTACAGGATAAGTAAGGTATGTACACAGTGACTGCACCAGCAGAATAGTGAGTGCAGCTCTGGAGTATAATACAGGATGTAACTCAGGATCAGTACAGGATAAGTAATGTATGTACATAGTGACTGCACCAGCAGAATAGTGAGTGCATCTCTGGAGTATAATACAGGATATAACTCAGCATCAGTACAGGATAAGTAATGGATGTACACAGTGACTGCACCAGCAGAATAGTGAGTCCAGCTCTGGAGTATAATACAAGATGTAACTCAGGATCAGTACAGGATAAGTAATGTATGTACACAGTGACTGCACCAGCAGAATAGTGAGTGCAGCTCTGCAGTATAATACAGGATATAACTCAGGATCAGTACAGGATAAGTAATGTATGTACACAGTGACTGCACCAGCAGAATAGTGAGTGCAGCTCTGGAGTATAATACAGGATGTAACTCAGGATCAGTACAGGATAAGTAATGTATGTATACAGTGACTGCACCAGCAGAATAGTGAGTGCAGCTCTGGAGTATAATACAGGATGTAACTCAGGATCAGTACAGGATAAGTAATGTATGTACGAAGTGACTGCACCTGCAGAATAGTGAGTGCAGCTCTGGAGTATAATACAGGATGTAAGTCAGGATCAGTACAGGATAAGTAATGTATATACACAGTGACTGCACCAGCAGAATAGTGAGTGCAGCTCTGGAGTATAATACAGGATGTAACTCAGGATCAGTACAGGATAAGTAAGGTATGTACACAGTGACTGCACCAGCAGAATAGTGAGTGCAGCTCTGGAGTATAATACAGGATGTAACTCAGGATCAGTACAGGATAAGTAATGTATGTACATAGTGACTGCACCAGCAGAATAGTGAGTGCATCTCTGGAGTATAATACAGGATATAACTCAGCATCAGTACAGGATAAGTAATGGATGTACACAGTGACTGCACCAGCAGAATAGTGAGTCCAGCTCTGGAGTATAATACAAGATGTAACTCAGGATCAGTACAGGATAAGTAATGTATGTACACAGTGACTGCACCAGCAGAATAGTGAGTGCAGCTCTGCAGTATAATACAGGATATAACTCAGGATCAGTACAGGATAAGTAATATATGTACACAGTGACTGCACCAGCAGAATAGTGAGTGCAGCTCTGGAGTATAATACATTATGTAACTCAGGATTAGTACAGGATAAGTAATGTATGTACACAGTGACTGCACCAGCAGAATAGTGAGTGCAGCTTGAAGTATAATTCAGGATGTAACTCAGGATCAGTACAGGATAAGTAATATATGTACACAGTGACTGCACCAGCAGAATAGTGAGTGCAGCTCTGAAGTATAATACAGGATGTAACTCAGGATCAGTACAGGATAAGTAATGTATGTACACAGTGACTGCACCAGCAGAATAGTGAGTGCAGCTCTGGGGTATAATACAGGATGTAACTCAGGATCAGTACAGGATAAGTAATGTATGTACACAGTGACTGCACCAGCAGAATAGTAAGTGCAGCACTGGAGTATAATACAGGATGTAACTCAGGATCAGTACAGGATAAGTAATGTATGTACACAGTGACTGCACCAGCAGAATAGTGAGTGCAGCTCTGGAGTATAATACAGGATGTAACTCAGGATCAGAACAGGATGAGTAATGTATGTACACAGTGACTGCACCAGCAGAATAGTGAGTGCAGCTCTGGAGTATAATGCAGGATGTAACTCAGGATCAGTACAGGATAAGTAATGTATGTACACAGTGACTGCACCAGCAGAATAGTGAGTGCAGCTCTGGAGTATAATACAGGATGTAACTCAGGACCAGTACAGGATAAGTAATGTATGTACAAAGTGACTGCACCAGCAGAATAGTGAGTGCAGCTCTGGAGTATAATACAGGATGTAAGTCAGGATCAGTACAGGATAAGTAATGTATATACACAGTGACTGCACCAGCAGAATAGTGAGTGCAGCTCTGGAGTATAATACAGGATGTAACTCAGGATCAGTACAGGATAAGTAAGGTATGTACACAGTGACTGCACCAGCAGAATAGTGAGTGCAGCTCTGGAGTATAATACAGGATGTAACTCAGGATCAGTACAGGATAAGTAATGTATGTACATAGTGACTGCACCAGCAGAATAGTGAGTGCATCTCTGGAGTATAATACAGGATATAACTCAGCATCAGTACAGGATAAGTAATGGATGTACACAGTGACTGCACCAGCAGAATAGTGAGTCCAGCTCTGGAGTATAATACAAGATGTAACTCAGGATCAGTACAGGATAAGTAATGTATGTACACAGTGACTGCACCAGCAGAATAGTGAGTGCAGCTCTGCAGTATAATACAGGATATAACTCAGGATCAGTACAGGATAAGTAATGTATGTACACAGTGACTGCACCAGCAGAATAGTGAGTGCAGCTCTGGAGTATAATACAGGATGTAACTCAGGATCAGTACAGGATAAGTAATGTATGTATACAGTGACTGCACCAGCAGAATAGTGAGTGCAGCTCTGGAGTATAATACAGGATGTAACTCAGGATCAGTACAGGATAAGTAATGTATGTACAAAGTGACTGCACCAGCAGAATAGTGAGTGCAGCTCTGGAGTATAATACAGGATGTAAGTCAGGATCAGTACAGGATAAGTAATGTATATACACAGTGACTGCACCAGCAGAATAGTGAGTGCATCTCTGGAGTATAATACAGGATATAACTCAGCATCAGTACAGGATAAGTAATGGATGTACACAGTGACTGCACCAGCAGAATAGTGAGTCCAGCTCTGGAGTATAATACAAGATGTAACTCAGGATCAGTACAGGATAAGTAATGTATGTACACAGTGACTGCACCAGCAGAATAGTGAGTGCAGCTCTGCAGTATAATACAGGATATAACTCAGGATCAGTACAGGATAAGTAATGTATGTATACAGTGACTGCACCAGCAGAATAGTGAGTGCAGCTCTGGAGTATAATACAGGATGTAACTCAGGATCAGTACAGGATAAGTAATGTATGTACACAGTGACTGCACCAGCAGAATAGTGAGTGCAGCTCTGGAGTATAATACAGGATGTAACTCAGGATCAGTACAGGATAAGTAATATATGTACACAGTGACTGCACCAGCAGAATAGTGAGTGCAGCTCTGAAGTATAATACAGGATGTAACTCAGGATCAGTACAGGATAAGTAATGTATGTACACAGTGACTGCACCAGCTGAATAGTGAGTGCAGCTCTGGAGTATAATACAGGATGTAACTCAGGATCAGTACAGGATAAGTAATGTATGTACAAAGTGACTGCACCAGCAGAATAGTGAGTGCAGCTCTGGAGTATAATACAGGATGTAAGTCAGGATCAGTACAGGATAAGTAATGTATATACACAGTGACTGCACCAGCAGAATAGTGAGTGCAGCTCTGGAGTATAATACAGGATGTAACTCAGGATCAGTACAGGATAAGTAAGGTGTGTACATAGTGACTGCACCAGCAGAATAGTGAGTGCAGCTCTGGAGTATAATACAGGATATAACTCAGCATCAGTACAGGATAGGTAAGGTGTGTACACAGTGACTGCACCAGCAGAATAGTGAGTCCAGCTCTGGAGTATAATACAAGATGTAACTCAGGATCAGTACAGGATAAGTAATGTATGTACACAGTGACTGCACCAGCAGAATAGTGAGTGCAGCTCTGGAGTATAATACAGGATATAACTCAGGATCAGTACAGGATAAGTAATGTATGTACACAGTGACTGCACCAGCAGAATAGTGAGTGCAGCTCTGGAGTATAATACAAGATGTAACTCAGGATCAGTACAGGATAAGTAATGTATGTACACAGTGACTGCACCAGCAGAATAGTGAGTGCAGCTCTGCAGTATAATACAGGATATAACTCAGGATCAGTACAGGATAAGTAATGTATGTACACAGTGACTGCACCAGCAGAATAGTGAGTGCAGCTCTGGAGTATAATACAGGATGTAACTCAGGATCAGTACAGGATAAGTAATGTATGTACACAGTGACTGCGCCAGCAGAATAGTGAGTGCAGCTCTGGAGTATAATACAGGATGTAACTCAGGATCAGTACAGGATAAGTAATATATGTACACAGTGACTGCACCAGCAGAATAGTGAGTGCAGCTCTGGAGTATAATACAGGATGTAACTCAGGATCAGTACAGGATAAGTAATGTATGTACACAGTAACTGCACCAGCAGAATAGTGGGTGCAGCTCTGGAGTATAATACAGGATGTAACTCAGGATCAGTACAGGATAAGTAATATATGTACACAGTGACTGCACCAGCAGAATAGTGAGTGCAGCTCTGAATTATAATACAGGATGTAACTCAGGATCAGTACAGGATAAGTAATGTATGTACACAGTGACTGCACCAGCAGAATAGTGAGTGCAGCTCTGGAGTATAATACAGGATGTAACTCAGGATCAGTACAGGATAAGTAATGTATGTACAAAGTGACTGCACCAGCAGAATAGTGAGTGCAGCTCTGGAGTATAATACAGGATGTAAGTCAGGATCAGTACAGGATAAGTAATGTATATACACAGTGACTGCACCAGCAGAATAGTGAGTGCAGCTCTGGAGTATAATACAGGATGTAACTCAGGATCAGTACAGGATAAGTAAGGTGTGTACATAGTGACTTCACCAGCAGAATAGTGAGTGCAGCTCTGGAGTATAATACAGGATATAACTCAGCATCAGTACAGGATAAGTAAGGTGTGTACACAGTGACTGCACCAGCAGAATAGTGAGTCCAGCTCTGGAGTATAATACAAGATGTAACTCAGGATCAGTACAGGATAAGTAATGTATGTACACAGTGACTGCACCAGCAGAATAGTGAGTGCAGCTCTGCAGTATAATACAGGATATAACTCAGGATCAGTACAGGATAAGTAATGTATGTACACAGTGACTGCACCAGCAGAATAGTGAGTGCAGCTCTGGAGTATAATACAAGATGTAACTCAGGATCAGTACAGGATAAGTAATGTATGTACACAGTGACTGCACCAGCAGAATAGTGAGTGCAGCTCTGCAGTATAATACAGGATATAACTCAGGATCAGTACAGGATAAGTAATGTATGTACACAGTGACTGCGCCAGCAGAATAGTGAGTGCAGCTCTGGAGTATAATACAGGATGTAACTCAGGATCAGTACAGGATAAGTAATGTATGTACACAGTAACTGCACCAGCAGAATAGTGAGTGCAGCTCTGGAGTATAATACAGGATGTAACTCAGGATCAGTACAGGATAAGTAATATATGTACACAGTGACTGCACCAGCAGAATAGTGAGTGCAGCTCTGAATTATAATACAGGATGTAACTCAGGATCAGTACAGGATAAGTAATGTATGTACACAGTGACTGCACCAGCAGAATAGTGAGTGCAGCTCTGGAGTATAATACAGGATGTAACTCAGGATCAGTACAGGATAAGTAATGTATGTACAAAGTGACTGCACCAGCAGAATAGTGAGTGCAGCTCTGGAGTATAATACAGGATGTAAGTCAGGATCAGTACAGGATAAGTAATGTATATACACAGTGACTGCACCAGCAGAATAGTGAGTGCAGCTCTGGAGTATAATACAGGATGTAACTCAGGATCAGTACAGGATAAGTAAGGTGTGTACATAGTGACTGCACCAGCAGAATAGTGAGTGCAGCTCTGGAGTATAATACAGGATGTAACTCAGGATCAGTACATACACACAGGGTCGTCCAGTATAAACATTGCGGTGTGGCTGCTATTTTACTTATTTAACACCTATGGTGACACCTGTGTCTGGGGGTCCCTGGTTCTGAGCCCCTTCTATAGGTCAGAGTGGAGAATGGCTTTACATTGTAGTTATCACTTTTAGTAATGAGGTGGCCCCAATACTAAAGAGTGTATAAGACGCTCCGATGCCACAGACGATCATCGGGATAGGTAGCGGAGGACACGGCTGCCATTACATACAGCAATGTCCTCCGTGACATGGGGAGGAATGATCGTTATGCCATCGCTCGTCCCCGTTCAGGGCAGCGGTATTACACAGCGCGATCTGCCGCCGGCACCATTGTGATTTCTAAGCATGCCCTATGAAAGAGCCTTGAATTCCCATATGAATAGTATCAGACTGACAGATGATGGGATGCTCGTTAGCGATCATCTGCCAGAAAATCTGTCAGTCTAATACTCCCCCTCCTATCGGAATTATCTGGAAGTTTCCTTTAGGTTTAGTGTGTGGATGATTGGGATTGTCTGAGTTCAGTGACCAGAGGACGGGAGAGTGGTCCTGAGCGGTGTCTGTCCTGAGCGGTGTCTGTCCTGAGCGGTGTCTGTCCTGCAGCGGTCCCACGTCTGGTCCCATGTCTGTCCTGCAGCGGCCCCACGTCTGGTCCCATGTCTGTCCTGCAGCGGCCCCACGTCTGGTCCCATGTCTGTCCTGTAGCGGCCCGACGTCTGGTCCCATGTCTGTCCTGCAGCGGCCCCACGTCTGGTCCCATGTCTGTCCTGCAGCGGCCCCACTTTTGGTCCCATGTCTGTCCTGCAGCGGTCACACGTCTGGTCCTCTGTGTATTGAGGCTCAGGAGCTGCGGAGAACTGGCGCTTAATGTCACAGCGCCCCCCAGTGTCGTCAGCGAGTACCTGCGGTACTGGGTCACAGG
Organism: Bufo bufo; assembly: GCF_905171765.1. NCBI lineage: Eukaryota > Metazoa > Chordata > Amphibia > Anura > Bufonidae > Bufo > Bufo bufo. The sequence continues at coordinate 7,062,292 of NC_053389.1, read as the reverse complement.
TGAGGAGAGGACATGGGGTCGGGCGGAGAGGACAGTATGGCCGCAGACAGTCATCCATCACTCCGGCCGCCGCCTGTCTGCTCGGTTTAACCTCTCGCTCTCCTATTCATCTTTATTACTCCCTCTCGTCTCTATCACTCACATCTGTTCTCTCATTTTTCCTATCGATTCCCTCGCTCCGGCCTGTGACTGTCTCATGCTCGGCTGTCACTCTAGACGTGCAGATCCGGGCCTGACCTCTACTGGGGCCAGTGTGGGGGGCGGCGAACCGGGGACCTGAAGGACAAACCCCAGAAGAGCAGCCTGAGAGTACAGCGGTAGTATATGTTTATACTAGGAGTGGAAGTATTGTGCAGGACATATAGGGCAGTGTTATGTGGGCACTAGATGATAGTGGCTTGGGATACTGCTTTATATTATAGCATTGTCTGGCAGTAATATATTATACACTGCTCAATAAAATAAAGGGAACACAAAAAGAACACATCCTAGATCTGAGTTAATTAAATATTCTTCTGAAATACTTTGTTCTTTACATAGTTGAATGTGCTGACAACAAAATCACACAAAAATAAAAAAAATGGAAATCTAATTTTTCAACCCATGGAGGTCTGGATTTGGAGTCACCCTCAAAATTAAAGTGGAAAAACACACTACAGGCTGATCCAACTTTGATGTAATGTCCTTAAAACAAGTCAAAATGAGGCTCAGTAGTGTGTGTGGCCTCCACGTGCCTGTATGACCTCCCTACAACGCCTGTGCATGCTCCTGATGAGGTGGCGGACGGTCTCCTGAGGGATCTCCTCCCAGACCTGGACTAAAGCATCTGCCAACTCCTGGACAGTCTGTGGTGCAACGTGACGTTGGTGGATAGAGCGAGACATGATGTCCCAGATGTGCTCAATTGGATTCAGGTCTGGGGAACGGGCGGGCCAGTCCATAGCATCAATGCCTTCGTCTTGCAGGAACTGCTGACACACTCCAGCCACATGAGGTCTAGCATTGTCTTGCATTAGGAGGAACCCAGGGCCAACCGCACCAGCATATGCTCTCACAAGGGGTCTGAGGATCTCATCTCGGTACCTAATGGCAGTCAGGCTACCTCTGGCGAGCACATGGAGGGCTGTGCGGCCCTCCAAAGAAATGCCACCCCACACCATTACTGACCCAATGCCAAACCGGTCATGCTGGAGGATGTTGCAGGCAGCAGAACGTTCTCCACGGCGTCTCCAGACTCTGTCACGTCTGTCACATGTGCTCAGTGTGAACCTGCTTTCATCTGTGAAGAGCACAGGGCGCCAGTGGCGAATTTGCCAATCTTGGTGTTCTCTGGCAAATGCCAAACGTCCTGCACGGTGTTGGGCTGTAAGCACAACCCCCACCTGTGGACGTCGGGCCCTCATAATCGCCCTCATGGAGTCTGTTTCTGACCCTTTGAGCAGACACATGCACATTTGTGGCCTGCTGGAGGTCATTTTGCAGGGCTCTGGCAGTGCTCCTCCTGTTCCTCCTTGCACAAAGGCGGAGGTAGCGGTCCTGCTGCTGGATTGTTGCCCTCCTACGGCCTCCTCCACGTCTCCTGATGTACTGGCCTGTCTCCTGGTAGTGCCTCCATGCTCTGGACACTACGCTGACAGACACAGCAAACCTTCTTGCCACAGCTCGCATTGATGTGCCATCCTGGATAAGCTGCACTACCTGAGCCACTTGTGTGGGTTGTAGACTCCGTCTCATGCTACCACTAGAGTGAAAGCACCGCCAGCATTCAAAAGTGACCAAAACATCAGCCAGGAAGCATAGGAACTGAGAAGTGGTCTGTGGTCACCACCTGCAGAACCACTCCTTTATTGGGGGTGTCTTGCTAATTGCCTATAATTTCCACCTGTTGTCTATCCCATTTGCACAACAGCATGTGAAATTGATTGTCACTCAGTGTTGCTTCCTAAGTGGACAGTTTGATTTCACAGAAGTGTGATTGACTTGGAGTTAGATTGTGTTGTGTAAGTGTTCCCTTTATTTTTTTGAGCAGTGTATGTATTGTATGGCAGCAGTATTATGTGGCCGTTTTCTGGTACAGTATTATGTTTTATGTGGTGATAAAAGGGCATACAGTCACATACTGTCTCATACTGTCACATACAGTCACATACAGTCACATACTGTCTCATACTGTCACATACAGTCACATACAGTCACATACTGTCTCATACTGTCTCATACTGTCACATACTGTCTCATACTGTCTCATACTGTCACATACTGTCTCATACTGTCACATACTGTCACATACTGTCACATACTGTCACAAACAGTCACATACAGTCACATACTTTCACATACAGTCACATACTGTCTCATACTGTCACATACAGTCACATACAGTCACATACTGTCTCATACTGTCACATACAGTCACATACTGTCTCATACTGTCACATACAGTCACACACTGTCACAAACAGTCACATACTGTCGCATACAGTCACATACTGTCTCATACTGTCACATACAGTCACATACAGTCACATACTGTCTCATACTGTCACATACAGTCACATACTGTCTCATACTGTCACATACAGTCACATACAGTCACATACAGTCACATACTGTCTCATATTGTCACATACAGTCACATACAGTCACATACTGTCACATACTGTCACATACTGTCTCATACTGTCACATACAGTCACATACAGTCACATACTGTCACATACAGTCACATACTGTCTCATACTGTCACATACAGTCACATACTGTCTCATACTGTCACATACAGTCACATACAGTCACATACAGTCACATACTGTCTCATACTGTCACATACAGTCACATACAGTCACATACAGTCACATACTGTCACATACTGTCTCATACTGTCACATACAGTCACATACTGTCTCATACTGTCACATACAGTCACATACAGTCACATACTGTCTCATACTGTCACATACAGTCACATACAGTCACATACAGTCACATACTGTCACATACTGTCTCATACTGTCACATACAGTCACATACTGTCTCATACTGTCACATACAGTCACATACAGTTACATACAGTCACATACTGTCTCATACTGTCACATACAGTCACATACTGTCTCATAATGTCACATACAGTCACATACTGTCTCATACTGTCACATACAGTCACATACAGTCACATACAGTCACATACTGTCTCATACTGTCACATACAGTCACATACAGTCACATACTGTCTCATACTGTCACATACTGTCACATACAGTCACTTACAGTCACATACAGTCACATACTGTCTCATACTGTCACATACAGTCACATACAGTCACATACAGTCACATACTGTCTCATACTGTCACATACTGTCACATACAGTCACTTACAGTCACATACAGTCACATACTGTCTCATACTGTCTCATACTGTCACATACAGTCACATACAGTCACATACAGTCACATACTGTCTCATACTGTCACATACAGTCACATACAGTCACATACTGTCACATACTGTCACATACTGTCACATACTGTCACATACAGTCACTTACAGTCACATACAGTCACATACTGTCTCATACTGTCACATACAGTCACATACAGTCACATACAGTCACATACTGTCTCATACTGTCACATACTGTCACATACAGTCACTTACAGTCACATACAGTCACATACTGTCTCATACTGTCACATACAGTCACATACAGTCACATACTGTCTCATACTGTCACATACTGTCACATACAGTCACTTACAGTCACATACAGTCACATACTGTCTCATACTGTCACATACAGTCACATACAGTCACATACTGTCTCATACTGTCACATACAGTCACATACAACCCATGCGCAGCGCAGTACACAGAATAGCGCTGCCTCGTATATATCATACTGATGTATATCAGCCGAGCGGACGCCATCGGCGCTGTAAACGTTGGAACCGTCCTGGGGTTTATGGCCGATATTGGGCTGTAACCTAATGTGAGTGTTATCTGTACCTGGGAAAGATGGGTGACAATAGATCTTCATTCAAGGCTATAGGAAACTGGCTGACAACCCCTGTAAAGATAGATATTAGTTGTCAGGTATAAAGAACTATTACCAAGGACTAATGGGTTATTTGTGAAAAAGTGATAACCCCCAGCATTGGGTGATCTGCTCCTCGGTGAACACTGGGGGTTATCCTCTCATGGACCCATTCATCATCAGAACCTGTAGGCATTGTTTTCATACCTTCTCCTGTAAGAGATGATTTCTGATTGGTCGCTGTGGTTCGGGGCCCCTATTACGCGGGGCCCCCATCTGCAATCACTAAGAACAGAAATCTCTTCATCAGTGGATTTTCTGCTCCAAATGTAATTTACCATCTGAATGCCGTCCATTAATGTGCGAGGCCGGGGAAGGACGGCGGAGGTTCCCCCCCCCCACCGCCTGTCAGTGTAGACCGAGAGAGGGGACTATACGGTGACCGTATAGAGGAAAATAATCAAAACTGCCAGCAACAGTGCAAAAATAACAGCGCCTTCCAGTGTCCAAATACTACTGTCATATCATGCCCAAATAATACCACCATATAGTGCTTAAATAATACCACCATATAGTGCTCAGATAATACCATAGCATAATGCCAACTAGTAGTCATGTCCTCCACAAATCTGACCTTTATGGAAGACAAGAAGAAGTCCCGTCTGCAGTTTTCCACAAGCCATGTTGGGGACACAGCAAACGTGGAAGACTGTGCTCGGGTCAGAGGAGACCAAAGTGGAGCCTTGTGGCCTAAATGCAAAACACTATGTGTGGTGGAAAACTCACCCCGCACATCCCCCTGAACTCGGGGCAGCACCATGCTGGGGGAGGCTCTTCTTCAGCAGGGACAGGGAAGCCGGTCAGAGGTGATGGGAAGATGGATGGAGAGAAATCCAGGCCAATCCTGGAGGAAAACCTGGCAGAGGCTTCTGAAGACTTGAGACTGGGGCGAAGGTTCACCTTCCAGCAGGACAACCACCCTCAACATCCAGCCAGAGCTACAGCGGTTTAGATGAAAGCATCTTCATGTGTTAGAACGGCCCAGTCACAGTCCAGACCTACATCCCATCCAGAGTCTGTGGGAAGACCTGAGAATTGCTGCTCACAGACGCTCTCCATCCGATCTGAGTGCGAGCTCTTCTGCACAGAAGAATAGGCAAAAATGTCATCCTCTAGAAGTGCAAAGCTGGTAGAGACAGACCCCGAAAGACTGCAGCGAAAGGTGGTCCTACAAAGTACTGACTCAGGCTACTTTCACACTAGCGTTTTAGTTTTCCGGTATTGAGATCCGGCATAGGGTCACAATACCGGATAAAAACGCTTCCGTTTTGTCCCCATTCATTGTCAATGGGGACAAAACTGAACTGAACGGAGCGCTCCAAAAGGCATTCCATTCCTTTTATTTGCGTTCCCAGACCGGAGAGCAAACCGCAACATGTTGTAGTCTGCTTTCCGTCCTGGGAAACTGATCAAGACGGATCCGCTAGGGGGTGCGGAGCTACACTAGGGGGAGGGGCTGTCAGCTAGAAAAGTTCAGCAGACGCCAGACTCTCCCTCTCTGCCTGCAGTGAGTCTATTCTAAACTACTTTCCAAGATATTTTTTCAGATGGCGTCTCCCAATGGTGACCAGCATGGGAAATCCTCCCATAAACAGAAGCACCTAACTTGTGCCAACTGCGAGATGCCGATGCCGGACTCCTATGAATATAATAGGTGTCCTTTATGCCGCCCTCCTCCGACGCAAGCCACGATGGGTGACATGTTCGGCTGGATGAAGGAATTCATGGGTAATTCCATTATAGAGATCAAGAGCGCCCTTTCTTCTAAGAGGCCCAGAGCTTCATCGCCAGGTCCTGTACCTATGGCTGAAGACGTCATTTCGATAGAAGACCGTTCCTCCTCCTCTGATGAAGATGATGCCACTTACCTGTTTCCTGCTGAGAAGACGCAAAGACTTCTACGCTCCATCCGATCAAGGGATCATGATGTTGAGCAAGGGGAAGCTCCACTGTCCACCTCTAGGGGGCCAAGGGCCTTTAAAGTGTAGAAAGATTTAAAAAAGATTATGTTAACTGAATGGAAGCATCCTAAAGAAGGTCCGGTTCTCACAAAGAGATTTCAGCTGATGTTCCTCTACGGGAGTCGGAATCAGAACTGTGGGTACCGCCTCCGAAGGTCGATATGGCGATCTCCAAGTTGTCTAAGAGGACCTTAGTTACTTCTGATGACGGAAGCAACCTTCAGGATCCATTAGATCGGAGGGCCGAGTGCACTCTGGGGCGCAGCTATTCCGCAGCTGCAGCCTTTGCTTCAGTTGCAGTTGCTTCCTCAGAAGTCGCGGAGTTTGTTCGGTCCCGCGTTCTCAGAATTCAGTCGGACTGGAATCTGGAGTCTCCAGAACTGACGTGCTAGACCAGTTCAAGACCTTGCTCCTTGGGACTGACTTTTTGTGTGACGCTTCCACAAAGCACCTGAAGTTAGTCACCAAAGGCATGGCTCTCTCTTCCGCCAGTCGGCGGCCCCTATGGCTGCGTGCCTGGGTTGCCGATAATGCCTCCAAATTAGATCTTTGTGGCTTACCGTATGAACCAGGAAGACTCTTTGGTTCAGAATTAGATAAGTTAATGGAGAGCCTTGGGTATAAAAAGGGGAAGTCCCTCCCCCAACAATCCTTTAAGGGTCGGAGTAGGCCCAGAAGTTCAAGAACCCAGGGCCCCTCAAGGTCTCAGAGACGTCAGGAGTCGTCCAGACACGGACGCGGTCGCGGTCGTGGAAAGGACCGTAAAGCGGATCTATGACTCTCCCACTTACCTTCCCCCATCCCCTCCAAATCGTCTGTGCGATGCTCAGAATTTCAGTTCCCCTCCGGTTGGAGGTCGTCTAAGTTTATTTCAGCAGGCCTGGCTGCAAAATATTCTGGACCAGTGGGTCCTAGAAATAATTATGTTGGGGTACAAAATAGATTTTCTGTCCCCTCCCCAAGAGAAGTTTGTTTTAACCAAAACCCTAAACCAGACCAAACAGTCGATCTTAGAGGATTCGGTCCTCCTTTATGTTCAAAAAAGGGCCCTAGAGGAAGTTCCTCCTCACGAACAAGGGCTGGGAGTATACTTCCCCGTTTTTCTAGTCCCGAAGTCGTCGGGCAATTGGCGCATAATCATAGACCTGCGTTACCTAAACTGGTTTATAAGACCAAAGCGCTTCAGAATGGAGACAGAATGGAGCATCCTAAACCCTGGCGATCTAATGATCACCTTAGATCTGAAGGATGCTTACCTTCATATCCCCATTCACCCAGCTCACAGGAGATTTTTAAGAATGGCGGTCTCCATAAGAGGGGTGGTAAAACATTACCAGTTTGCTGGGCTGCCTTTTGGCATTTCTTCCGCTCCCCACACTTTCACAAAAGTTGTGGCTCCGGTTGTCGCCCAACTCAGGCTTCAAGGACTAGAAATCGTGGCATACCTAGACGACTGGCTTCTAAAAGCCCCCACTCTAGACATTCTTTTATCTCATCTTCAGTTGGCTCTTCAGTCTCTCCAGCGCTTAGGCTGGCTCATAAATTGGGAAAAATCAGAGATCGTTCCATCTACTTCCAGGATGTTCCTGGGTTTTATTGTAGACTCCGAACAGATGACTCTTTCCCTTTCTCCAGAGAGGAAGGATTGAGTGATAAGAGCCGCGCAGTTCCTCATGGCACCTCGGCGGGTGTCCATCAGAACTCTTATGAAGATGTTACGCCACATGTCAGCATCTGCGGAAGCACTTCCTTGGGCCCTATGGTACCTACGTCCACTTCAGGAAGAAGTGTTAGCAGTCTGGAATCACAACCCCAAGGGGTTGGACAAGACGCACTCCCTGTCTACCGAAGTCCGTTCCTCCCTCAGGTGGTGGAGGAACCTATCAGATGGGAGGTCCTTGATTCAACCTCGTTGGATCACGTTGACCACAGACGCCTCCCTTCTAGGTTGGGGAGCCCATCTGGAGGAGAATCCAGTACAAGGTACCTGGAGTCCGCAGGAGAGGCTTCTCTCATCCAATTTGAGAGAATTGAGAGCAGTTTGTCTCGCTCTCTACCACTTTGCTCTTCTTATCCGCGGGAAGGCGGGAAGAGTCCGCTCGGACAATACGACGGTAGTCGCTTACATCAACAGACAGGGAGGCACAATATCTCAACCTCTCCTCCAGGAAGTTGGTCTAATTCTTGCTTGGGCAGAAACCAGTCTGTCCCACCTTTCGGCTGTTCACATCAGAGGGAATCTCAACATAGTTGCAGATCGGCTGAGTCGGGGTCTGCCAGTTCCAGGCGAATGGTCATTGAACAGAGACGTTTTCACCCAGATCACACTCCGGTGGGGGGTTCCAGAGATCGACTTGATGGCAACCCGCTTGAATGCCAAGGTGGACAGATTCTGCTCCCTCTACAAGGAGGACAATCCTCTGGCGATAGACGCTCTGTCCATAACATGGAGGTTCAGGCTGGCTTACATATTCCCTCCAATTTCCATGATACCAAGGGTATTGACGAAAATCAAGCAAGACCAGACCCCGGTCATTGCGATAATACCATTCTGGCCGAAGAGGTCTTGGTTCACCCAGCTCATGAAGATGAGTCAGGGCACATATTGGAGACTTCCCCTAATGCAGGACCTTGTGTATCAGGACACAGGTCCCTGCCTAGATCTGAGGAAACTCAATCTGACAGCCTGGAGATTGACAGGTCCTTACTAGAAGCTAGAGGGCTTTCTGCAGAGGTCTTGAGAACTATTTCACACTCCAGGGCGGAGTCTACAAACAAAGCTTACTCAAGGATGTACAAGATCTTCCTTCAGTGGTGTGCTGATAAAGAGGTTGTACCATCAGATCCTCCTCTTTCAGCGATTCTACAGTTTCTGCAGGACGGCCTGGACAAGGGTCTAAGCCTGTCAACGCTCAGAGTTCATACCAGTGCGCTTTCTGCCTTTTTAGGCAGACCTTTAGCTCAAGACCCCCTACTCAGGAGGTTCCTCAAAGGAACGAAAGATTAAAACCTAGAATCCTGAGACCTATTCCTGAATGGGATTTATCTGTGGTTCTGAAGGGGCTATCCTCTCCCCCTTTGAACCCTTGGAAAATGTGGACCTTAGATTTTATCTTTGAAGGTCACATTTCTACTGGCCATAACTTCGGCCAAGAGGATTGGAGAACTTCAGGCCTTGGCGGCCGCTGAGCCTTATACCCTCTTCCTCCAGGACAGAGTTCTGTTGAGGTTTCTACCAACCTTTGTCCCCAAGGTACCATCATTTAGAAATACTAATCAGACCATCACCTTACCGGTTTTATGTCCCTCTCCCTCTTCTCCGGAGGAAGAAGCCCTCCATTCCTTTCAAGAAATCTCAGAATCTACCTGAACAGAACTGCGGAAGATCCGAACACCTCCTGCTGTCCTTGTCAGGGAAAAACAAAGGTCTAAAAGCCTCTAAACCATCTTTGAGTAGATGGGTAAAAGAGGCAATCCATGAACCTTTTCTAGCTCAGGGGTTGGCTCCTCCATCCTTTGTCACTGACCACTCTACAAGGGCAGTATCTACTTCGTACGCGGAGAAAAGTTTGGTTCCACTAGAACAAATCTGTGCTGCAGCCTCTTGGAGCTCCCACAGCACCTTTATAAAGCATTACCGCCTACACTCTAGGCGCTCTGAGGAAGTGGCATTTGGACGTACTATTATCAGTGCCGTTCTCTCATAAAAAATTTTACAAAAAAAGAGAGAACGGGGAACCCTCCCAATTTGTCTGTTGCTCCTTGCTAGGTCCCCACTTGTGCTGCTGGTTAGGACGTAAGGGAAGCGTTCATTTTAACGTAAATTTGTTTTCCCTTAGTCCTAACAGCAGCACACAAATTTCCCACCCTATTTTTGTTTGTGTACTTGCTGATAAAGCACTGGTTGAAGGGTGGGCGTCCCTTTATAGGGGGTGGGTTAATTGTTTAATTACAGTCCTGATAAAAAGTTTAAGACCACTTGAAAAATGGCAAAAAATCCTATTTAGCATGGCTGGATCTTAACAAGGTTCCAAGTAGAGCTTCAACATGCAACAAGAAGAAATTGGAGTGAGACAAAAAAAAATTGGAGTATTCAATTTAATGAAAATAACGAATAAACTGAAACAGGCTGTTTTTCAGCTGATCCAAAGTTTAGGACCACATGCCTTTAAAAGGCCAAATCTGTGCAAAGATGTGGATTCATTGTCATTTTCTGTCAGGTAGTCACACGTTGTGATGGCAAAGGCAAAGAAACTCTCCCTTTTTGAACGTGGTCGGGTTGTTGAACTGCATAAGCAGGGTCTCTCACAGCGCGCCATCGCTGCTGAAGTGGGACGCAGTAAGACAGTCATTTGGAATTTCTTAAATGATCCTGAGGGTTATGGAACAAAAAAGTCAAGTGGAAGACCCAAAAAAATTCACCAGCACTGAGCTGGAGGATCCAATTGGCTGTCCGTTAAGACACTGGACGATCCTCGACCCAAATGAAGGCCCTTACTGGTGCTGACTGCAGCCCCATAACCATCAGACGGTATCTGAGACTGAAGGGCTTCAAAAACAAAAAACGTCTCCTTGAACGCTACAGAACTGCTCGTTTGGACTTTGCAAGAGAGAGCACCAAACATGGGACATTCAAAGGTGGAAGAAAGTTTTATTCTCTGATGAGAAAAAATGTAACCTTGATGGTCCTGATGGTTTCCAACGTTACTGGCATGACAAGCAGATCCCACCTGAGATGTTTTCTATGCGCCACAGTGGAGGGGGCGCCATAATGGTCTGGGGTGCTTTTTCCTTCAGTGGAACAATGGAGCTTCAAGAAGTGCAGGGGCGTCAAACGGCCGCTGGCTATGTCCAGATGTTTCAGAGAGCATTCCTCATTACTGAGGGCCCTCGTCTGTGTGGTAACGACTGGGTTTTTCAACAGGACAATGCTACAGTGGACAATGCCCGCAGGACAAGGGACTTCTTCCAGGAGAATAACATCACTCTTTTGGCCCATCCTGCGTGTTCCCCTGATCTAAATCCAATTGAGAACCGTTGGGGATGGATGGCAAGGGAAGTTTACAGAAATGGACAACAGTTCCAGACAGTAGATGGCCTTCGTGCGGCCGTCTTCACCACTTGGAGAAATGTTCCCACTCACCTCATGGAAACGCTTGCATCAAGCATGCCGAAACAATAACGGCGGAGCTACTTATTACTGAGGTCATGTTTGGAAGTTGGATTTCTGTTTTGGGGGGGTTTAGTTTTTTTTTGGAGGTGTGGTCCTAAACTTTTGATCAGCTGAAAAACAGCCTGTTTCAGTTTATTCGTTGTTTTCATTAAATTGAATTCTCAAAAAATGTTTTGTCTCACTCCCATTTCTTCTTGTTCCATGTTGAAGCTCTACTTGGAACCTTGTTAAGATCCAGCCATGCTAAATAGGATTTTTTGCCATTTTTCAAGTGGTCTTAAACTTTTGATCAGGACTGTATCTTCGTAGTAATTTTAATCAATACAAATTCCACCTGTCCTACCAGTTTCACAGGGGAGAACTCCCCACTTGTGTTGCTGTTAGGACTAAGGTAAAACAAATTTACGTTAAAATGAACGCTTGTTGTATTACTATCTCCTGACTGACATATCGTTCACCCACATCTGTATAATATCCACTTAGTGAATTATTTTTCAGAACTGACGCATATTTCTCTTCAGTGAGATTCATTTTTTAATTGTTTTTATTAATTACTGTAATAATTAAGAATTTTGTAATTTCATAACGACTGCAGCATGGCCTCAGGGGTCACGTGGTATATGGCGGTAGTACGGTACGTCACCACCAAGGTCAGTGATTGGCTGCAGTGCTCACATGCCAGTACAGTACATCATCTCTGTCAGCTTGTAAACAAAAGTGGGGGGGAAGGCCGGAGCGCCTGCGCTGAATGGGCAGGGGATTGGAGAGGCAGCTGCTGGTTTTATCTCGCATCGTTTGGTGCTTTTTCTCCTGGAGTCCGGCCGCCCTGTTCGCGCTTCCCTCCCGCCCTGTTCGCGCTTCCCTCCCGCCCTGTTCGCGCTTCTCTCCCGCCCTGTTCGCGCTTCTCTCCCACCCTGTTTGCGATTCTCTCCCGCCCTGTTTGCGATTCTCTCCCGCCCTGTTTGCGCCTCTCTCCCGCCCTGTTCTCGCTTCTCTCCCGCCCTGTTCTCGCTTCTTTCCCGACCTGTTCTCGCTTCTCTCCCGCCCTGTTCTCGCTTCCCTCCCGCCCTGTTCGCGCTTCTCTCCCGCCCTGTTCGTGCTTCTCTCCCGCCCTGTTCGCGCTTCTCTCCCGCCCTGTTCGCGCTTCTCTCCCGCCCTGTTCGCGCTTCCCTCGCTTCTCTCCCGCCCTGTTTGCGATTCTCTCCTGCCCTGTTTGCGATTCTCTCCCGCCCTGTTCGTGCTTCTCTCCCACCCTGTTCGCGCTTCTCTCCCGCCCTCTTCGCGCTTCCCTCCCACCCTGTTCGCTCTTCTCTCCCGCCCTCTTTGCGCTTCCCTCCCGCCCTCTTCGCGCTTCCCTCCCACCCTGTTCGCGCTTCCCTCCCACCCTGTTCGCGCTTCCCTCCCACCCTGTTCGCGCTTCTCTCCCGCCCTGTTCGCGCTTCCCTCGCTTCTCTCCCGCCCTGTTTGCGATTCTCTCCCGCCCTGTTTGCGATTCTCTCCCGCCCTGTTTGCAATTCTCTCCCGCCCTGTTTGCGCTTCTCTCCCGCCCTCTTCGCGCTTCCCTCCCACCCTGTTCGCGCTTCTCTCCCGCCCTGTTCGCGCTTCCCTCCCGCCCTGTTCGCGCTTCCCTCCCGCCCTGTTCGCGCTTCTCTCCCGCCCTGTTCGCGCTTCTCTCCCGCCCTGTTCGCTCTTCTCTCCCGCCCTGTTCGTGCTTCCCTTCCGCCCCCTTCGCGCTTCCCTCCCGCCCTGTTCGCGCTTCTCTCCCGCCCTGTTCGTGCTTCTCTTCCGCCCTCTTCGCGCTTCCCTCCCGCCCTGTTCGCGCTTCTCTCCCGCCCTGTTCGTGCTTCCCTTCCGCCCTCTTCGCGCTTCCCTCCCGCCCTCTTCGCGCTTCTCTCCCGCCCTGTTCGCTCTTCCCTCCCGCCCTCTTCGCGCTTCCCTCCCGCCCTGTTCGCGCTTCTCTCCCGCCCTGTTCGCGCTTCTCTCCCGCCCTGTTCTCTCTTCCCTCCTGCCCTCTTCGCGCTTCCCTCCCGCCCTGTTCGCGCTTCCCTCCCGCCCTGTTCGCGCTTCCCTCCCGCCCTGTTCGCGCTTCTCTCCCGCCCTGTTCGCTCTTCCCTCCCGCCCTCTTCGCGCTTCCCTCCCGCCCTCTTCGCGCTTCCCTCCCGCCCTGTTCGCGCTTCCCTCCCGCCCTGTTCGCGCTTCTCTCCCGCCCTGTTCGCGCTTCTCTCCCGCCCTGTTTGCGCTTCTCTCCCGCCCTGTTCGCGCTTCCCTCGCTTCTCTCCCGCCCTGTTCGCGCTTCTCTCCCGCCCTGTTCGCGCTTCCCTCGCTTCTCTCCCGCCCTGTTCGCGCTTCTCTCCCGCCCTGTTCGCGCTTCCCTCGCTTCTCTCCCGCCCTGTTTGCGATTCTCTCCTGCCCTGTTTGCGATTCTCTCCTGCCCTGTTCGCGCTTCTCTCCCACCCTGTTCGCGCTTCTCTCCGGCCCTCTTCGCGCTTCCCTCCCACCCTGTTCGCGCTTCTCTCCCGCCCTGTTCGCGCTTCCCTCCCGCCCTGTTCGCGCTTCCCTCCCGCCCTGTTCACGCTTCTCTCCCGCCCTGTTCGCTCTTCTCTCCCGCCCTGTTCGCGCTTCCCTCCCGCCCTCTTGCGCTTCCCTCCCACCCTGTTCGCGCTTCCCTCCCGCCCTGTTCGCGCTTCCCTCCCGCCCTCTTCGCGATTCCCTTTTACCCTGTTCGCGCTTCCCTCCCGCCCTGTTCGCGCTTCTCTCCCGCCCTAATGCCATTGCTGCTATGGCCATGCCCAGTACAGGCTCCGGTCTCAGCTGTCAGTTTTCCCTCCGCTCGCTCTCGCTCTCTTGCTGCCATCGTCTCTGTGACACTTTGTCTCTAATTATCTTTCATGCTTGTTTATAAAATGAGAATTAATATTGATGGAGGAGCTTCAGCCCCGGCAACGAGAGCTGCAGTTATCGGCCCCTTATCACCAGTACGGCTGCTGGTAACTGGACGGTGTCAGGTGTAATAAAGGTTGTCAGGTGCGATACAATCACAGCTCCAATCAGGCCCCTCAGCTCTAACATTCTCATTGACCAAAATAATCCCGTCCCAGATAGAAATGTCAGATTGCTGCAATATTCCTACTGCATTAATGATTACAGGGGAGGTCTGATTAGATGCTGGGTCTCACCACAAGAGGGCGTAAACCTGTTTCTCTCTGCTGCCCTATAAAAAGGCTCTCATAAGCATCTTTTGGGCAGTGTACCTCTTGGTGAGAGATTTTCCATTGCTAAACTTGCCTCTACAATGCACTGGAAGACATTTTGTCCAATTGATAGATGTTGAGAGGGGGCGTCACTGTACTGAGAGAAGTAGAATGGCCGTTTTGATGAATTGTCGCCATCTAGTCCGTTCTGACTCCGCCTGTTTGGAGATGTTGGGAGCAGTGGTTACCTGAGGGCACACATGGTGAACAGGCTCCAGATGGCCCAGACACCAGGGAGGATCGTGTGACCCACTGACAAGAACGAGCACATCTGAGGGTTTGTCACAATGGAGGGGATTTGTTAATACTGTGCAGTACCTCTCCCCTTCCCTACATGTGTAACGCCCCAGAGTGGCATCACCACTTCTGCACCTCGCTACTATCTCCTATGGTTAACCAAATGTCATTCTGTGTATTTATTGCAGGACCGTCACACTGTGCATATCTATTTATTGAAACAGTTTATCATGTAAATGTGCCTGGTTCACCAGCAGATGGCAGCATAAACGGCAGAGCTACAGTCTCATAGAATGGAGCTCTCCCTTCCATTCTAACACCCCCTCTGTGGTGTGGTGGCCGTGTCCCACTTGCTGCAGGAAGGGTGGGGACCCGTTAGTTCCAGTTTAGATCATCCCTAGACAGGGGCAGGGTGTGCAGCGGGTGCACGTCCCTGTTGGATGTGTCTTTCCCCGGCCAGCTGGAGCACTTTCAGCTCAGCTGGACATGGAGGCAGAAGCTCAGAGCCTCAGGAGCCAGGAGAGAGAGAGACTCCCTGACATAGCATAATTCAGAGTCAGACTACATCCACAGCTACCCTGACAGTACAGCAGAGCCAGAGAGCAACAGATGTAGCAGAGAGGAGTTTGCCTGCCCCAGAGTTACATGCTAAAGCCTGCTGGGAACCAAGACAATGTCTGTAAACTGTTTGGAGAAACGTTTATGCCAAGTAAAGCTGTTTTTCAACTTTGAAAGTCTGGACTCAATTTATTCTTCATCCCACCATTTAACTTCCCCCTTTGTCTGCTTCGGACGACAACGCCTGGGTTCTAGCGTATCCAGGTAGGAGCACCGTGACATGTGCACCAACAGTAAGGGACATTTAGGCCACCCTACACCACTCTGGCATTCCTACACCTGGGTACCATCCACAGTATCACTAAAAGGGGCCCCGTGCCGTTGCCCATTTTCTAAATCTCTGCTAACTAAGAACCTACCATGACCATGTCCTGCTCACACAGCTGAGGGTTTGTCACACTGTACAGTATCTCGCCCCCAGGCAGCTTGATTTACGTTCATCAAATATATTGTGCACCTCAGTCCTTTGGTGTTTTTCAAGAGCTCTGCTTTCTTCTATGTATGTTCAAAGGCTGACAATCTACCTTGGACAGGTGAGTTCAGTATCCCCCATCCCCCGTCCTCATGGATGAGTCGCACCCACCTTTCCACAAGGGCTTCATAAATCTGTCTTGCAACCCGATGACCATGTCCCTCAGCACCTACTATGTGCACATTCTGTGGATAGGACTAGGTCATGAGATCTTCTTACATCTGGAATACAAATTGGGATGTTTCCATTCACTGACAGCAAGCCGAAATCCTGACACTGCTGAAGAATGAAGACGCAGCTTTCAGATACAGGGCAGCGTTAATATGTGCTGGTAAATGGCTGTAATTGATCCGTTCCCAGGCGCTCGGAGTGATTTGTATGACTTTTTCTGACATGTTGGGTTTAAAGGGGTTATCCAGGAGAATATATTTGACGTATCCTCCAGACAGGTCATCAGTAGTGACTCCTGGGACCCCCCTGATGAGCTGTTAGAAGAGGCCATGAGCGCTGCAGCCTCCTCCGAGGTCAGTGACATCACCGTACATCGGTCGCGCGGCTTAGTTGCAGCTCAGAACCATTCAAGTCAATGGGGCTGAGCTGCAATACCGAGCACTGCCACTATACGATGTACGGCGCTGTGCTTGGAAAGCTGTCCCCGTACCTCACCAGAGCTCCGGGGAGCGCAGCGCTCCCTGAAACAGCTGAGCGGCGAGGGTGCCGGGACTCGGACCCCCACTGATGGGATAATGATGACCTGTCCTGAGGATAGTACATCACTATCATTTCCCAGATTACCCCTTTAAGTTTTGTGGAATTTTTAGGGAAATTGTCATTTCTGTTATACAGATCTCGCTGGAGCCGCTGCAATAGCTTTGTCCTATATCAGATATGTGTACGGCGCTGGATCACCGGAGAGAGCTCCGTGCAGACACTGACCAAGTGGTGGTCTTCTGCTCCAGGTGTCAAAAGGCAACCTATGGGAATAAAGCCCTTCCCTGTCAGCCAGGAAAGACAGGCAGGCAGTAAGGGGTTAAAGGGGCTGTCCGGGGCCAGAAAAATGGCCTGCTTTTATGCAGCTACAGCGCCGCCCCTGTCCATAGGCATTGCCTGGTATTACAGCTCATAGCTTCACATGCATAGGAAACTCAGTCACCGTCCTCAGACAGAAGCAGCCACGTTTCCTAATCCCAGACAACCCATTAATGAACATGAGGAGAGTCCTGAGTCCGGCATTACCCCAGCAAATAACACTGCAAAAATCCTACAGATGTCATCATACAATCCACACACTATTAATCCTATTCATAGAGTTTTTATTATAGTTTAAACATTGAGCATCATTCCCAGTGTAAAACAATCTATATTATACCCTGTATTATACTCCAGAGCTGCACTCACTATTCTGCTGGTGCAGTCACTGTGTACATACATTACTTATCCTGTACTGATCCTGAGTTACATCCTGTATTATACTCCAGAGCTGCACTCACTATTCTGCTGGTGGTGTCACTGTGTACATACATTACTTATCCTGTACTGATCCTGAGTTACATCCTGTATTATACTCCAGAGCTGCACTCACTATTCTGCTGGTGCAGTCACTGTGTACATACATTACTTATCCTGTACTGATCCTGAGTTACATCCTGTATTATACTCCAGAGCTGCACTCACTATTCTGCTGGTGCAGTCACTGTGTACATACATTACTTATCCTGTACTAATCCTGTATTATACTCCAGAGCTGCACTCACTATTCTGCTGGTGCAGTCACTGTGTACATACATTACTTATCCTGTACTGACCCTGAGTTACATCCTGTATTATACTCCAGAGCTGCACTCACTATTCTGCTGGTGGTGTCACTGTGTACATACATTACTTATCCTGTACTGATCCTGAGTTACATCCTGTATTATACTCCAGAGCTGCACTCACTATTCTGCTGGTGCAGTCACTGTGTACATACATTACTTATCCTGTACTAATCCTGTATTATACTCCAGAGCTGCACTCACTATTCTGCTGGTGCAGTCACTGTGTACATACATTACTTATCCTGTACTAATCCTGTATTATACTCCAGAGCTGCACTCACTATTCTGCTGGTGCTGTCACTGTGTACATACATTACTTATCCTGTACTAATCCTGTATTATACTCCAGAGCTGCACTCACTATTCTGCTGGTGCAGTCACTGTGTACATACATTACTTATCCTGTACTAATCCTGTATTATACTCCAGAGCTGCACTCACTATTCTGCTGGTGCAGTCACTGTGTACATACATTACTTATCCTGTACTGATCCTGAGTTACATCCTGTATTATACTCCAGAGCTGCACTCACTATTCTGCTGGTGGTGTCACTGTGTACATACATTACTTATCCTGTACTGATCCTGAGTTACATCCTGTATTATACTCCAGAGCTGCACTCACTATTCTGCTGGTGCAGTCACTGTGTACATACATTACTTATCCTGTACTAATCCTGTATTATACTCCAGAGCTGCACTCACTATTCTGCTGGTGCAGTCACTGTGTACATACATTACTTATCCTGTACTGACCCTGAGTTACATCCTGTATTATACTCCAGAGCTGCACTCACTATTCTGCTGGTGGTGTCACTGTGTACATACATTACTTATCCTGTACTGATCCTGAGTTACATCCTGTATTATACTCCAGAGCTGCACTCACTATTCTGCTGGTGCAGTCACTGTGTACATACATTACTTATCCTGTACTAATCCTGTATTATACTCCAGAGCTGCACTCACTATTCTGCTGGTGCAGTCACTGTGTACATACATTACTTATCCTGTACTAATCCTGTATTATACTCCAGAGCTGCACTCACTATTCTGCTGGTGCAGTCACTGTGTACATACATTACTTATCCTGTACTGACCCTCAGTTACATCCTGTATTATACTCCAGAGCTGCACTCACTATTCTGCTGGTGGTGTCACTGTGTACATACATTACTTATCCTGTACTGATCCTGAGTTACATCCTGTATTATACTCCAGAGCTGCACTCACTATTCTGCTGGTGGTGTCACTGTGTACATACATTACTTATCCTGTACTGATCCTGAGTTACATCCTGTATTATACTCCAGAGCTGCACTCACTATTCTGCTGGTGCAGTCACCGTGTACACACATTACTTATCCTGTACTGATCCTGAGTTACATCCTGTATTATACTCCAGAGCTGCACTCACTATTCTGCTGGTGCAGTCACTGTGTACATACATTACTTATCCTGTACTGATCCTGTATTATACTCCAGAGCTGCACTCACTATTCTGCTGGTGCAGTCACTGTGTACACACATTGCTTATCCTGTACTGATCCTGAGTTACATCCTGTATTATACTCCAGAGCTGCACTCACTATTCTGCTGGAGCAGTCACTGTGTACATACATTACTTATCCTGTACTGATCCTGTATTATACTCCAGAGCTGCACTCACTATTCTGCTGGTGCAGTCACTGTGTACATACATTACTTATCCTGTACTGATCCTGAGTTACATCCTGTATTATACTCCAGAGCTGCACTCACTATACTGCTGGTGCAGTCACTGTGTACATACATTACTTATCCTGTACTGATCCTGAGTTACATCCTGTATTATACTCCAGAGCTGCACTCACTATTCTGCTGGTGCAGTCACTGTGTACATACATTACTTATCCTGTACTGATCCTGAGTTGCATCCTGTATTATACTCCAGAGCTGCACTCACTATTCTGCTGGTGCAGTCACCGTGTACACACATTACTTATCCTGTACTGATTCTGAGTTACATCCTGTATTATACTCCAGAGCTGCACTCACTATTCTGCTGGTGCAGTCACTGTGTACATACATTACTTATCCTGTACTGATCCTGAGTTACATCCTGTATTATACTCCAGAGCTGCACTCACTATTCTGCTGGTGCAGTCACTGTGTACATACATTACTTATCCTGTACTGATCCTGAGTTGCATCCTGTATTATACTCCAGAGCTGCACTCACTATTCTGCTGGTGCAGTCACTGTGTAGATACATTACTTATCCTGTACTGATCCTGAGTTACATCCTGTATTATACTCCAGAGCTGCACTCACTATTCTGCTGGTGCAGTCACTGTGTACATACATTACTTATCCTGTACTGATCCTGAGTTACATCCTGTATTATACTCCAGAGCTGCACTCACTATTCTGCTGGTGCAGTCACTACAGACAGCCCCTATAACAGGCAGCTCCTCCTCTGGGTCTCCCTCTTTCTTTGCTGCTGCCACCAGATAAGTGCTGCATTTTTACCTCATGAGCTCTATTACTTCAGATCTTATATTGTCTTTGGTTTAGAATATATATATATTTTTTATCTATCGGTTTTATCCCATATTTGCTTTCTGCTCAACATCTGCATCATACTATTGTATTTTACCTGTTTTTTGCTAGTTTTCTCCCCCTTATCATACCTGGGGGGTGTTATTTTGCTGCTTGTCTCCCCCCCCCCCCCCCCCCCCCCCCCCCGTCAGCTCTTATGATTTATCCCACATTCATTTCCCTCTTATTTGCGATCCGCTGCATATTTCCCCCTTTTTACCGGCGTTTGGCGCCCTTTTACTTGCGTCTTTAGCTCAGGTCTCCTTTCCCTGACGGCCGGATCTTCTTTCTCTGTTTTCCCGGGCTTGCGCGTAGTATCGCGAGATCCCGGCGGCCATCTTGGTTCTCGTCTATCGCGGGATCTCGGCGTTCTTGTCAGTTCCGCACGTCTGCGCTCAGGTACAGTCGCATTGCCCTGCTCTCCCGTTCCTGCTCCCGCTCCTACCGCATCGCGCCTGGGTGATTAACCCTTGCGACGTCGCTTTAGATACAGTTAGTTATCTCCCTATTTCGGCCTTGTTATTTTCACTGATCCTTGGCTGGATCGATATTTTCATACCGCTATGTCAGCAGCCGATCTACCCTCCTCCCAGGCCTGCCCTAGGCCTGCAGATGAGATGGAGGTAGAGAGGGATGACCCTCATACATTAACCCTACAGCAGCCGGTCTCCAGTGCCATAATGACTGCCATGGACTCCATGTCCACTATGCTGGCTGCCACCATTTCTCAGGCCCTCGCTGCACACCCTCCTAGAGAGGCCTTGCAGACTGCCCATGTTATACATACGCCATCTGATGCCATTGATGCTCCTGTTTCACAGGACAATAGAACTGGTGTGCGTACTGCCACCCATGAGAGCGTGCAACATTCACGCAAGAGAGCCTTGCCGCGCCAGGCAGAAAAGGCGCGTACGTGGAAATGTGCCAGAGCACAACCAGGTACTGATTCAGATTCGGATGTGGGCTCAGATTTAGAGGCGTTTGAGGATCATGATTATCCCTCTGATGAGGAGACCCCTGATCCGACTCCCACTACCAGGGGCCCCGTCCCCTCTACTTCCTTAGTAGTCAGCTCAGCTCCTTCAACGGTAGATTTGACGTCTGCTTTGGTAGACCCTGCTGGCGAACTTATGTTCGATCCTGACACTCTACACCACCCCCGGTCAGCGGAATGGCTTCCGTCCGATCATGTGGGTAAATATTTGGAATCTCGGGTTCGCCACCCGCTAAGTAAAGAAGCTCGTAACAAGCTACGTGCTGAGTGCCCTAGACCCGTGGTCCCTAACAAGGTCTGTGATACCCCTGTGGTCGACCCCAAAATGACCCAATTTTTGGCAAAGTCAGGCTGGAACCCCCTTAGAGGGTTAGACTCCGCCTTGAGGAGCTGCCAGGACAAGCTCCTGGATGTATTTGGGCCCCTTACTAAACTGCTAGAATTGGCTGAATCGGCCAGAGCGGACAGCTCACGTATAGATCCCGAGGAGCTTCGGGGTTGGGCTCAAAGAGCGATTTGTGTCGCAGGCAACGCCAATACATCCTTATGTATTGAACGGCGTAAGGCCATTCTTTTTAAATTAGACCCCAAGCTGGCTAATCTTGCCCTTACGGAGGCAGGTAAGGATGCACAGGGGCTGCTGTTTGGCGACTCCTTTATCAAGGATCTTGGCCGATTCGTCGGCGCATTTACTGCTTTAGATAAGGCCCAGTCCTCTATGCGCAGAGTATTTCAGGGATGGGTCTCTAGCAGGGCCGGCAGTACCAGGGGCCGCCTGTCCGGCCGATCCAATTTCCAAGCCCGTGGTATGGGCAGAGGCTCCTATCACCAGAGACCTCCTTTCCAGGATCAAAGAAACTCCTCGTCTTTCTTCCCGGCCAGAGGCGGCAATTGGCGTTCCAGGCCCTTCCGTGGAAACCCCAATTCCAGGAGACCCTTTGGTAAGTCTTCCCCCTGTGGGGGATTTTTCGGATCATTGTATCGGGGGCAGACTCCGTCATTTTTTCCATGCATGGTCAGACATCACTTCCGACCCATGGGTTTTGTCCACAGTCATGGGCTTCCAGATCGAGCTCATAGACTCTCCTTACCTCCTCCCGCCTCCCCCCCAATTTGTTCTCTCAAGACCCGATTGTTCCCTGGTAGACCTAGAGCTAGTATCGCTCTCCCACAAGTGTGCGATAGAAAGGGCACCTCCTTCTCACAGGAGGGTCCTCAGCAATATCTTTCTGGTCCAGAAAAAGGGTGGTCAGATGCGCCCAGTTATAAATCTTCGGTCTCTGAATTCCATAGTGCGCTATCGCCACTTCAAGATGGAGGGGATTCACCTCCTCAGAGACTTGCTTATGCCGGGGGATTGGATGGTCAAACTCGACCTCAAGGATGCTTACCTGACGGTACCGATTGCCCCCCATTCCAGGGACCTTTTATGTTTTCTGTGGGGAGGAGAGACTTGGCGGTTCACCTGTCTCCCTTTCGGCCTGTCCTCCGCTCCTTGGTGCTTCACCAAGCTGATGCGTCCGGCCATGTCTTGGCTTCGCAGTCGGGGTGTTCGTCTGATTGTTTATCTGGACGACATTCTTATCATGCATCATTTCAGGTCGACCTTACTGGAACATCTGGGCTGGACGTCGGATCTGCTTTCATGCCTCGGCTTTCTCCTCAATCTGGAGAAATCTTGCCTGACCCCTCTACAGAGGATGGAATTTCTGGGGTCCACGGTGGATTCAGTGTCCGAATCCCTCAGCCTCCCGACATCGAAGTTGCGCTCAATTCGGAAAGAACTGCGACACGCCCTGTCTACCCCTCAGTTGACCTTACGGCATCTGGCCCGCATCATCGGCCTGCTTGCCTCTTCCATCCAGGCGGTGTTTCCTGCCCCGCTGCATTATCGAGCCCTACAACGCCTGAAGATTGCACACCTCCGCTCAGGTGCGGCGTTTGCGGATTTGGTTACCTTGGATTCAGAGGCCAGGGAGGAACTTCACTGGTGGATCGACAACTTGGAGGCATGGAATGGCAAGGCGATCTTCGGCCTTCAACCGGAGTTGACGGTGGAATCGGATGCGAGTCTGCAGGGCTGGGGTGCCCACTGCAACGGGGTCTCCACGGGAGGCCGCTAGACGACGGACGAGACGCGCCTTCACATCAACGCACTAGAACTGCTGGCCGGATCGTTTGCCATTCGTAGTTTCACCAATGGGATGGCTCATACCTGCATCCTCCTGCGTATGGACAACGTGTCTGCTGTCCGTTACGTCAACCGTTTGGGTGGTACCCAGTCGGCGACTCTGGCTCGGCTCGCGAGGGAGTTTTGGTCCTATTGCCTTTCCAAGGACATCGTGATCCAAGCGGAATACCTTCCCGGCCTCCACAACACTCGGGCAGACCGGAGTTCCCGTTGCTTTACGGACGGCAGCGATTGGCGGCTGGCCCCGAACATATTTTCCGCGATATCGGACGTCTGGGGTCCTTTCTCTGTGCACCTGTTTGCTTCACGGCTCAACGCGCAGCTCCCTCGATTCTTCAGCTGGCGCCCGGATCCGGGAGCGGAGGCGGTGGACGCGTTCCTGCAGGATTGGTCGAGCTCCCTTCTATATGCATTTCCTCCATTTGCAATGATTCCGAGGATGTTGCTTCAGGTTCGTCGCCAGAGGGCCGAATTGATGGTGGTGGTTCCCTTTTGGGGGACTCAGAGTTGGTTTCCGGCTCTGCTGGAACTTCTTGTGGACATACCTTTTCTTCTTCCAGACCACGTAGATCTTCTTCGCGATCCCAGGGGGTTGAGCCATCCGCTTCTGCTGCTACAGTTGCTAGCGTGCCGAATCTCAGGATACCTGGAGAAGTCGAGGGCGTTTCGGAGGCAACTAGACGCCTCTTGGACAATGCATGGGCTCCCGGCACTAGAAAATCTTACCGGGCAGCTTGGGGATCTTGGTCTGGTTGGTGCCTTGAACGGGACATTGATCCCATTTCGGCACCTGTGAGTCATTTGTTACAATTTCTTACCTCCTTGTTTGAGGCCGGTAAAGCTTATAGAACGATCAACCTTTTTCGGTCCGCTATTTCCTCTACTCATATGGGTTTTGACGGCACGCCTGCTGGCCAGCACCCTTTGGTTTGCCGCTTGCTTCGGGGCTCGCGTCTTGCTCGTCCTCCACGTCCTCGGTTTGTGACCACTTGGGACGTCTCGTTGGTTTTGTCGTTTTTGTCTGCTTGGCCCAGCAATCCGGATCTTTCCTTGAGACAATTATCTGCTAAGTTACTTGTGCTTTTCGGACTTATTTCCTGCAAACGGGTATCGGATGTTCGGGCTCTGGATCACGACGCTAGATCCTTCACTCCGGAAGGTGTATCCTTCAATATTTCTAGACGTACCAAAACTCACATCAGAGAGGTTTCATATCCTAGTTTCCCGTCCTCTCCGGCTCTTTGTCCGGTGGCTTGCTTGCGGGAATACGAATCCCGGACAAGAGCATACCGCTCTCCCTCGGTCCCACAGCTTTTCCTTTCTATTCGCCATCCTTTTGGGCCGGTCTCCAGTCCGACTTTAGCTCGTTGGATGAAGTGGGTTATGTCCCTTGCGGGTATTGATACGGCTATTTTTACGGCGCATTCGGCGAGAGGTGCATCTGCCACCGCTTTGGCGATTTCTGGTGCGCGTATGGAAGACATCTTACGTCTGGCGGACTGGTCTAGTGTCACGACGTTCAGGGAGTATTATTTTCGTCCTCCTCCTCATTTGTTTGCTTCTGTGATTTCTCAGCTTTGAACTAGCAATAGGAGCCTCCGTGTCTTGCTGTAAAACGTATTGATTTTCCTAGTCTACGACGTAAAGTCATAGTTTTATTAAAGACACGGAGGCGAGTATTGCCCACCCTGCTCTACGGCCCGACCAGTTATTAATTATTTATTAATTATTGATTATTTGTATATTTATTTATTTATGTATCGTGTTCGGAGGAGGTTATGTTTATGGTGTTTTTTATATATTTATTGTATTTATGGCGTTTATTTTTCCTATTGAAGTTTAATAGATGGTTTTACGGTTCATTTCCGGTTATCGACTATCTGACTTGATTTGTTCCAGAATGATATTCACTCTGGCCATATTCTTTATTTTATTTCAGGATGAGAGTTCGCTGACTTCCAGGATCTGCGTCCTTCTAATTTTCCTGCTAAAGTGTTAGCCACGTTGGCTTCGATTGAATGGTTCGGTGAGAGCTGTGTCGTTTCGCTTCCAGTTTCCGGTTCTAGTTGACGGTTCCAGTTGATGTCCAGTTACGGTGCCAGGTTCAAAGAAAGAGGAAGACCCAGAGGAGGAGCTGCCTATTATAGGGGCTGTCTGGGGAGGGACATTGTGTTACTATGGTTACCATGTTCATTATGTAAATTTTTTTTGCTGCTATTGGTGGAACAGTAAAGGAATAGATAGCAATACTCGCCTCCGTGTCTTTAATAAAACTATGACTTTACGTCGTAGACTAGGAAAATCAATAAGTTACATCCTGTATTATACTCCAGAGCTGCACTCACTATTCTGCTGGTGGAGTCACTGTGTACATACATTACTTATCCTGTACTGATCCTGAGTTGCATCCTGTATTATACTCCAGAGCTGCACTCACTATTCTGCTGGTGCAGTCACCGTGTACACACATTACTTATCCTGTACTAATCCTGTATTATACTCCAGAGCTGCACTCACTATTCTGCTGGTGCAGTCACTGTGTACATACATTACTTATCCTGTACTGATCCTGAGTTACATCCTGTATTATACTCCAGAGCTGCACTCACTATTCTGCTGGTGCAGTCACCGTGTACACACATTACTTATCCTGTACTGATCCTGAGTTACATCCTGTATTATACTCCAGAGCTGCACTCACTATTCTGCTGGTGCAGTCACTGTGTACATACATTACTTATCCTGTACTGATTCTGAGTTACATCCTGTATCATACTCCAGAGCTGCACTCACTATTCTGCTGGTGCAGTCACTGTGCATATACATTACTTATCCTGTACTGATCCTGAGTTACATCCTGTATTATACTCCAGAGCTGCACTCACTATTCTGCTGGTGCAGTCACTGTGTACATACATTACTTATCCTGTACTGATCCTGAGTTACATCCTGTATTATACTCCAGAGCTGGACTCACTATTCTGCTGGTGCAGTCACTGTGTACATACATTACTTATCCTGTACTGATCCTGAGTTACATCCTGTATTATACTCCAGAGCTGCACTCACTATTCTGCTGGTGGAGTCACTGTGTACATACATTACTTATCCTGTACTGATCCTGAGTTACATCCTGTATTATACTCCAGAGCTGCACTCACTATTCTGCTGGTGCAGTCACTGTGTATATACATTACTTATCCTGTACTGATCCTGAGTTACATCCTGTATTATACTCCAGAGCTGCACTCACTATTCTGCTGGTGCAGTCACTGTGTACATACATTACTTATCCTGTACTGATCCTGAGTTACATCCTGTATTATACTCCAGAGCTGGACTCACTATTCTGCTGGTGCAGTCACTGTGTACATACATTACTTATCCTGTACTGATCCTGAGTTACATCCTGTATTATACTCCACAGCTGCACTCACTATTCTGCTGGTGGAGTCACTGTGTACATACATTACTTATCCTGTACTGATCCTGAGTTACATCCTGTATTATACTCCAGAGCTGCACTCACTATTCTGCTGGTGCAGACACTGTGTACATACATTACTTATCCTGTACTGATCCTGAGTTACATCCTGTATTATACTCCAGAGCTGCACTCACTATTCTGCTGGTGCAGTCACTGTGTATATACATTACTTATCCTGTACTGATCCTGAGTTACATCCTGTATTATACTCCAGAGCTGCACTCACTATTCTGCTGGTGCAGTCACTGTGTACATACATTACTTATCCTGTACTGATCCTCAGTTACATCCTGTATTATACTCCAGAGCTGCACTCACCATTCTACAGCCTTCAGAGCTGGGATCTCCCAGCATCCACCACTTGTTCAGTGTCTGCACAGAGCTTTCTCTGGTGATCTGCATTCTGGGCACCAGGCGCCGTACACGTATCTGATATAGGACAAAGCTATTGCATTAAAGGGGTCACACTGTTGTGGTGGTCCGAGCTTGCTGACTGTTTTGGTTGACACCTAGCAGAATTGTGGATTCAGCTTTGGACTGTCATAAATGTCATAATGGCAAGTTGGCATCAGGAAATCCATTCTGAAGTCTTATGAAGAGGTTGCTGCTCATGCTTTACTAATACAGGGTGAGCTGCAGAGTTCTTGGAACCCCAACAGAAGCCTGATGGACCCATCATAAAGTGCGAGGCTCTAACAGAGTTCATTGTGATTGATAACTGCGGCGCGGCTGCCTTGGGTCTGCTAGTACCTAATACCATGAATCCCGCTGATCCTGTGCACTGCGGCCCCTGAGAAAAGTATGTGCCCCCATCTGATATCTTCAAAGAGTATGCCAACCTGCGTTACACAAACCTTACTAATGAGAAATCCAGAGTCTTGTGAAATTTACCCCTTGAGTATGTGTTTATTGTATTATTACAGGAAGCCTGGCTCTCAGATCTATATCACATAAGAGACCTACGGGCACAAACAGCAGGGGGTCCAGAGGTGGGAATAAAGGTGCAAAGATGTTCTATACAGATCAATGGCACAAAGTATAGAAGAACATATGGAGGAGACAAAACCGAGAAAGGAAAAAAGACTAAAAAAAAGAAATACGTATAAAGGATGGGAAGAGGAGAACGCTGGCTCCAAACATGTAGGAGGAGGGAGCTGATGCCCAAAACAGAGGGTAGAGGAGAAGAAGCTGGTCCTCAATACAGAGGGTAGAGGAGAAGAAGCTGAAGTCCAATATAGAGGGGAAAAGAGAAGAAGCTGGTCCTCAATACAGAGGTTAGAGGAGAAGAAGCTGGTGTCCAATATAGAGGAGAGAAGAGAAGAAGCTAGTGTCCAATACAGAGGGTAAAGGAGAAGAAGCTGGTCCTCAATATAGAGGGTAGAGGAGAAGAAGCTGGTCCTCAATACAGAGGGTAGAGGAGAAGAAGCTGGTCCTCAATACAGAGGGTAAATGAGAAGAAGCTGGTCCTCAATATAGAGGGTAGAGAAGAATAAGCTGGTCCTCAATACAGAGTGTAGAGGAGAAGAAGCTGGTCCTCAATACAGAGGGTAGAGGAGAAGAAGCTGAAGTCCAATATAGAGGGGAGAAGAGAAGAAGCTAGTGTCCAATATAGAGGGTAGAGGAGAATAAGCTGGTCCTCAATACAGAGGGTAGAGGAGAAGAAGCTGAAGTCCAATATAGAGGGGAAAAGAGAAGAAGCTGGTCCTCAATACCGAGGTTAGAGGAGAAGAAGCTGGTCCTCAATACAGAGGTTAGAGGAGAAGAAGCTGGTGTCCAATATAGAGGATAAAGGAGAAGAAGAAGCTGGTGTCCAATATAGAGGGTAGAGGAGAAGAAGCTGGTCCTCAATACAGAGGGTAGAGGGGAGGAAGCTGGTTCTCAATACAGAGGGTAGAGTGGAAGAAGCTGGTCCACAATATAGAGGGTAGAGGAGAAGAAGCTGGCCCTCAATATAGAGGGTAGAGGAGAATAAGCTGGTCCTCAATATAGAGGGTAGAGGAGAATAAGCTGGTCCTTAATACAGAGGGTAGAGGAGAAGAAGCTGGAGTCCAATATAGAGGAAAGAAGAGAAGAAGCTTGTGCCCAATATAGAGGGTAAATGAGAAGAAGCTGGTCCTCAATACAGAGGGTAGAGGAGAAGAAGCTGGTCCTCAATACAAAGGGTAGAGGTGATGAAGCTGGTCCTCAATACAGAGGGTAGAGTGGAAGAAGCTGGTCCTCAATACAGAGGGTAGAGAAGAAGAAGCTGGCCCTCAGTATAGAGGGTAGAGGAGAATAAGCTGATCCTCAATATAGAGGGTAGAGGAGAATAAGCTGGTCCTTAATACAGAGGGTAGAGGAGAAGAAGCTGGAGTCCAATATAGAGGAAAGAAGAGAAGAAGCTTGTGCCCAATATAGAGGGTAAATGAGAAGAAGCTGGTCCTCAATACAGAGGGTAGAGGAGAAGAAGCTGGTCCTCAATACAGAGGGTAGAGGAGAAGAAGCTGGAGTCCAATATAGAGGAAAGAAGAGAAGAAGCTTGCGCCCAATATATGGAGGGAAGAGGAGGAGGAAGGAGCCAATGCCCAATATAGAGGGTAAATGAGAAGAAGCCGGTCCTCAATACAGAGGGTAGAGGAATAGAAGCTTGCGTCCTATATAAATGGTAGAGGAGAAGAAGCTTGCGCCCAATATAGCGGGGAGAGGAGGAGGAAGGAGCCAATGCCCAATATAGAGGGTAGAGGAGAAGAAGCTAGTCCTCAATACAGAGGGTAGAGGAATTGAAGCTTGCGTCCTATATAAATGGTAGAGGAGAAGATGCTTGCGCCCAATATAGAGGGGAGAGGAGAAGAAGCTTGCACCCAATATGGAGAAGAGGAGGAAGAAGCTGGAGCCTATGGGGAGAGGATGAGGAAGGAGCCAATGCCCAATATAGAGGGTAGAGGAGAAGAAGAAGCTGGTCCTCAATACAAAGGGTAGAGGAGACGAAGCTGGTGCCCAATATGGAGAAGAGGAGGAAGAAGCTGGAGCCTATTAGAAAAAGTGAGTGAAGGAGCTGGTATGCAGTGATGTGGTATGACAGCAGGATGTCAGGCACCAGGTTGATCTTCATTAGACTGAGGCCAGGATGCGCGTAGATGTTTGTTTAGAGAACTTTTTTAGATTAAATTGACCATAAAATCTGTCAGTAGGCGCCATCATTACTTTTCACAATATATATTTGTTGTGGTCAGAGCTCTTCTTTACTAAAGCAAAGCTTCAAATCTGCTCAGCCACCACTAGGGGGCGCTCACTGGGGCCAGATCTGTGTACAGCTCCCATTGAGCTGAATGACCCATCTTCAAAAGGCTCCTAGGCCTTCGGCCTCTTGCACATGAATGTTGTGCATTCGTTCCGTGCATTGGGGACCGCAATTTGTGGTCCCCAATGCAGGGCAACGTCCGTGCGGCAGCCGGGACGTGATCCGTCTGCACCGCCAAAAATATAACAAGTTCTATTTTTTCGCGGTGCAGAGGCCGTAGAGCTTCCGAGAGGTTCCGATCCGTGCTTCCGTACCACATCTCCGTGATTGCAGACCCATTCAAGTGAATGGGTCCGCATCCGTGATGCGGAGTGCACATGGGCTGGTGCCCATGTATTGCGGACCTGCTGTATGCGGGCCGCAATACCGCCACTGGCACACAACGTTCATGTGCAAGAGGTCTTAAGTAAATAATGCTTCATTGTCTTAGAAGAAAAAGTTCTGTAACTTTCTGATTTATTTTGTGCCTCAGCATTTTTTGGGATCTCTGCTTGCTGACAGTGAATTAAAGCTGTATCACTTCAATGGGGCTGTGTTAAAGTGATGATCATGGGAAGTTGATGGAGGTCAACCATGCACCAGATTCTCATGTCTTAGGTGGTGTTGGCCAGAGCTACAAGGATTCCAGTTTAAATGTATGCAATGGGGCCCCTCACATCTATGCATGTCCCTGGTCAAAGACACTATTTACCTATTTATGTCTGGAGAAGATGCCGAGGTTGCAGTTGCCCCTGGCCCTGGTGCCCACTGATCCCTCTGCACAGAGGCACTTTAAATGGCACATAATCACAAGAAAACAATACATTTGAGAGTAATGTGATGATGACAGATTGTCCTGAAGCTTCAGATTTGCCTCCAGATGATGGATTTGGTTTGCTCCATTGTCTTGTATTCTTGGTGCACGCATCATTCGCTATGATTACTTGTGTGCATTGTGGATTCATTTGTCACTGGGTTTTGTAGGACTCGCTTATTAGAGGAATTTATGCATTATTCACAGCTCTGCTACATCGGAGCATCAACGTTATTATTTGAACAAGCCCATACTGTAATCATTCATGAGCAGGGTGATCCGGAGAAGACATGTATACAGCTGCGTACCTGCAAGGGAAGCATCGGCCACACGTCCCACCATAAAGTGGCTGCTACGTTATCTCCATAAGTTCCTACCACATGCCTGACACAAGTTCTTGCCACATGTCCTCCCTGAGTGCCTACTACAAGCCTCCTACAAGTTCCTGCCACATGTGCCCCAACAGTGCCTACAACATGCCTTCCAAAAGTTCCTGCCACATGTCCTCCATGAATGTCTACCACATGCGCTTTAAAACTTCTTGCCACATGTCCCCTGTAAGTGGCTGCCATATGCCTTCCACAAGTTCCTAGTACATGTGCCCCTAAGTGTTTTGCACATGACTTTCACAATTTACTGCCACATGTTCCCCATGAGTGCCTACCACATGCCTCCCACAGGTTCCTGCCACAAGTCGCCCATGAGTGCCCACCACCATAAGTTTCTGTCACATGTCCCCATGAGTGCCCACCACCATAAGTTTCTGTCACATGTCCCCCATGAATGCCTACCATATGCCTCCAACAAGTTTCTGCCACATGTCCCACATGACTGTCTACCAAATGCCTTCCACAGGTTCCTACCTCATTTCTCCGATGAGTGTTTACCACATGTCCCCCACGAGTGCCTACAATATGCTTCCTGCAAGTTCCTAGCACATCTCCCCCATGAGTGTGCCTCCCACAGGTTCCTGCCACAAGTTTCCCATGAGTGCCTACCACAAGTTTCTGTCACAATTTCCCCATGAATGCCTACCACATGCCTCCCACAAGTTCCCCATGAGTGCCTCCCACAGATTCCTGCCACAAGTTGCCCATGAGTGCCCACCACCATAACTTTCTGTAACATGTCCCCCGTGAATGCCTAACATATACCTCTAACAAGTTTTTGCCACATGTCCCCCATGTGCCTTCGACAGGTTCCTACCTGATGTCTCCGATGAGTGTCTACCACATCTCCCCCATGAGTGTCTACAAAATGGCTCCCACAAGTTCCCCATGAGTGCCTACCACATGCCTCCTACAACTTCCTGCCACACGTCCCCATGTGTGCCTACCATAAGTTCCTGCCACATGTCCCCATGAGTGCCTACCACATTCCTCCCACAAGTTCCCCATGAGTGCCTACCACATGCCTTCTACAACTTCCTGCCACACGTCCCCCATGAGTGCCTACCACATGTCTCCCACAACTTCCTGCCACACGTCCCCCATGAGTGCCTACTACATGCCTCCCACAGGTTCCTGCCACAAGTCGCCCCTGAAGAGTGCCTACCACCATAAGTTTCTGTCACATGTCCCCATGAGTGCCCACCACCATAAGTTTCTGTCACATGTCCCCCATGAATGCCTACCATATGCCTCCAACAAGTTTCTGCCACATGTCCCACATGACTGTCTACCAAATGCCTTCCACAGGTTCCTACCTCATTTCTCCAATGAGTGTTTGCCACATGTCCCCCACGAGTGCCTACAATATGCCTCCTGCAAGTTCCTAGCACATCTCCCCCATGAGTGTGCCTACCACAGGTTCCTGCCACAAGTTCCCCATGAGTGCCTACCACAGGTTCCTGCCACAAGTTCCCCATGAGTGCCTACCACAAGTTTCTGTCACATGTTTCCCATAAATGCCTACCACATGCCTCCCACAAGTTCCCCATGAGTGCCTCCCACAGGTTCCTGCCACAAGTTGCCCATGAGTGCCCACCACCATAACTTTCTGTAACATGTCCCCCGTGAATGCCTAACATATACCTCCAACCAGTTTTTGCCACATGTCCCCCATGTGCCTTCGACAGGTTCCTACCTGATGTCTCCGATGAGTGTCTACCACATCTCCCCCATGAGTGTCTACAAAATGGCTCCCACAAGTCCACCATGAGTGCCTACCACATGCCTCCTACAACTTCCTGCCACACGTCCCCATAAGTGCCTACCATAAGTTCCTGCCACATGTCCCCATGAGTGCCTACCACATTCCTCCCACAAGTTCCCCATGAGTGCCTACCACATGCCTCCTACAACTTCCTGCCACACGTCCCCCATGAGTGCCTACCACATGTCTCCCACAAGTTCCTGCCACACGTCCCCCATGAGTGCCTACTACATGTCTCCCACAAGTTCCTGTCACATGTCCCCCATGAGTGCCTACCACATGTCTCCCACAAGTTCCTGCCACATGTCCCCCATGAGTGCCTACCACATGTCTACCACAAGTTCCTGCCACATGTCCCCCATGAGTGCCTACCACATGTCTCCCACAAGTTCCTGCCATATGTCCCCCATGAGTCCCTACCAGGTGTCTCCCACAACTTTCTGACACATGTCCCCATGAGTGCCTACAGTAACATATGACTTCCTATAAGTTTGTAGCACATGTGCCTGTCCGCCAGCGACAAGGCGATCTCTTTAGGACAGTAAGCTACACTAAATACTACCCCCGCTGGTGCCATACTGGCCTCCATTAAATTCAGGGAATGCAGTTCCCACATGCATGCTGAGCCCACACTGTATTATACCTCTGCTGGTGCCACTTATCCCCATGAGTGCCTACCACATGTTCCTGCCATGTCCTCCTTGATTGTCTACCACATACTTCCCACAAGTTCCTACCGCATGTCCTCCATAAGTGCCTACCATATGCCTGCCAGAAGGCTCCCAGTAAAGCTGGACTGGGACTGGAATAGTGGAAAGTACCACTGAATCTACTGGGGGGGATATTCAAATATATAGAATAGGCTGTAAGTATATGTTTGGTGTTGGACTGAGCTTTTGTTACAATTGTATCCAGACAGGGCCACCTTCTGGACCAGACTCCAGACTGACACAATGTTACCAACTATCAGGATATATGTGTTCTGCTCTTTGTTTTAAACTGGATACAATTGTAGCAAACCCTCAGCTGTGAGAAGTATTATGTCAGCTTGAATTTTCAGCATCAGGATGTCAGCATCCACTCGATAACAGCTCCAAGCTGTCAGTATAGTCATGCATTTCAAAGAGGAATATCACCCTCAGACCAAACCTGGAGAGAGACCTGGAAAAGGATGGTAACCGCATACATTTATAACCAGCCTTAGTAGCAGGGTGCACATGGGAAGGCTTACAACAATAGAAAACACGAAAATTCCCCAGCACACCTGCCAGCTGGCCTGCAACAAAACCAATTACCCCGTCTAACAGTATACATTAAAAGCTGAGGTTTTAGTTGCACAAACCTTTGGCCAAAAATACGTAGAGGCCGCACCGCCAACGTCAAGGCACCTCTGTAAATTGTGGTCCTAGCTCTATTTATAGGAGTCTCCAAATGGGAGCAGATTTATTCAGTGGATACATTAAATTCAGGTGAACCTGGAGGTGGCCTCCTCCTCCTCACGAGGTGCAGGGACTCATTGGACCCCAGATGCAGAGAGCACACTGTCTGCTCTCCGCATCCATTCCTGCCCCATTGAGAATGCATGGGTCCACACCCGTTCCGGATATTGCGGGACGGATGTGGACCCATTCCACGGACTTGTGAAAGGACCCTAAGAGAACTTAGGTTGTGCAAATTTTGAAGGCAATTAATTGAGGTTTATGTACATTGAGCTTTTTTCACATTAAATGTTTTAGGATGGGAATAAAATAGTTTAAAGTGAATAACTTTTAGGATGTTTTCTCAAATGACCCCAAATCTTCAGAATATGTTAGCCTAGAGAGAGTCCTGTAGTATAGGAAGTTTGGGGGAAATCCGTTAACATCTGAGTTGTTTTTTGTACGTTCCCCAAAAAACAAGCTTAATGTCCCTCATTTGCCTTGTGGGTAGCACAAAATCCATGAAACTTCCAGGATAGGTTTGGGAAGCTGAGATCTTAGGTTGCGCAAAGTTTCAAGGCAATTGATTGAGGTTTTAGGATGTCCCGAGGCGCTGTCTTCAGCAGGAGCGACCCTATTAACAGCTGGAGCAGGTGGAGGGAAACCGAGGGGCATTTGAGAGTCCAGGCCATATTCTGTTAACGGCATGTTAGGGAATTGTTGTGTAAGCGATTCCCCCATATGATCTGATTGCCTTCGGTGCAGACGGCATTAACGATCTGCGTGAACCACGTGACAGTAGGAGCCGGTGAGTAGGGTGCGAGCTCTTTGGATTGGTGGCGATGGCTGCCGTCGGGCCGTCCTGTGACTGGATGACAGATGGCTCTCATGATGCATTTAATCTTCTCTGATTGAACACTTGCTTGTGGCTAAATGAAACTAAGTAACACCGAAAGCGGAGAATGCGATACAACGGCGAGCAAGGACTGAGGCCGCGCAAATTGATGAGCGCTACTTGTCATCTACATTATAGGACGCCCGTATCATACTCCTCTGTCCTACAGCAATAACACATAAAGGGTTAAATGTAATGTACAGGTACGGCAGCTGTTCAGGGGCGGCAAAACGGACCATTGTACCCCATGTGGGCGAGCGTACGTTACCACGTCCTGTACCCTTCCCCCACCTACCAGGTGCCATTGATAACACTGGGGTCTCCTCTCCTGCGACCACCACCTGTGCACCCCTATAACGACAACCCCATGTACTACCCTAAAAGTGGGACATCAGCCGGAGCAAATTTACTAACAGGCGTGAGAGAGGAGTGAAAACTACGGTCTTTGACAAATGACCCCCCAAAACAACACAGCCGTGTTACTGCTCCACAGCATGTGAAATAAAACACGAGGCAGCTTCGCAAATAGATCTGATGACAAGTCCATCGCCGTTTCACGTATACAGCTCCTCTGTTGATTTATGCTTCCACCGAGACCAGACGTGTCCCCTGTGCGGCAGCGCGAGGGGAAACAAAGCCCCCTCGTGGAGACAAGCTTCCGCCAGAGGCGCCTGGAAGTGGTGCACTGCCCTCTCTCTATTGGCCGAGCCGAATGCGCGTCCGTTAGGAGGAATAGCTGCCTAACCTGAATGGCCAGCTTAAAGGGGGAGTCCAGAGATCAGGAAGCTGTTGTGAAACTACAACTCCCAGCGTGCACACTTGCTTGGCTGTTCTCAGAACTTACATAAAAAATGAATGGAGCATGCTGGGAGTTGTAGTTTCACAACAGCTGGAGTGCGAGAGGTTGCTGATCCCTGGGAACACCGGACACAGAGCAGCATTCGGCTATTTCCAGCCTTCCCATACAGACGAATGGCGTTGTGGCAGCTCCATTCATTTCAGGAGCCCGGAGCCCCTATACTTCTTTTCGGTGAGGGTCACTGGGGCACATTTATCAAGCTCGTCTGTTTTTGGCCATAAAATTAAACCGGAGAATTTTATTTGTCTGTCGGAGTATTTATTAAAAGTCGCGCAACCATTGATGAATTAGACTGGGCATATTTCTGTTAGTCTGACCTCTGGTGGTTGTTCTTCAGTACGACGGGTTCATATTCACAAAGACTGGTCTCAATTATTTGCGCATGAAAAATAGTCGCATCTGTGCAGAGAAAAGTCACGTGTCTCCAGGAAAGTGCGACTTGTAATGCAAAAAAAAAGGTGGCACTGTACCTCTAAAAACAATTGAATACAAATAGGCCAGCCCTGGGGCCGGGGTCCCTGACTCTCCAGGGGGTCTTGCTTCTTCCTCAGACCCAAGTATCATTTGAAGGCAAAGATTTCTGGTCTTCAAAGTGATACCAAGATCTAAGCCCCTCACAGCGAGGCCGCCACAGACAATCAAGACAGAGAAAGGGTTAAAGATGTTGCCAGATTTTGACAACCCAATTTGAGGTTGTGGGTCCCCTGGATGATGAGAGTCCTGCTCCTCAGAACCTCCGTGTTCAGATATTATTACAGTGAGAGCTTAGCCTAAATATAGGGGGGGCTAATCAGGGGACCCCCATCTATGACCCTTAAAGGGGTCCTCCTAAGCCAGCACTGGATACACTGTGACCTCCCTGAGTACCCGGCAGACATAAACCACCCCCCTTGGGGGTCCTGAAGATCTGTGCTCAGGGTCCAGAGAGATTTCCAAAAACTGGAGCAAAGGAAAAGGGGATCGGATGCCAACGGCGACCAATCAGATACCAGATCTGCGCCATTTTTCCCATTTTCAAATCCGAAGATTAAACATCTCTTTAAAAGGTTCATGTAAGACTCTTGGACTACTGTAGTTACATGGCCATGAAGGGGTTAACGATGCCCACCGCCAGAGATCCCAGCCTTGTTATCCATTGACAACTTCATCCTTCCGCTGTCCCCCACTGGGGAGTGATACGTTGTCGGCCTGCTTGGTATCGAAGGGGTTAAAGGTCCCCAATGACAGTTCGCCCTCCCTTCTCCCTCGCACGCACTCATACACTCTCCGCGATCGGCTGACGCGTCCCTAACGCATCCCGTCCAGCCAAGCGCTTGACTGATCAATAACCGATTTAGTTGCTAATCTGCGGCTTTTCTGTAGCTGTCAGTGGGTGATATATGGGCTCTCACCCCACGGGTCACACAGAATACGGCTTCTGAGACACCCAATCAGCAGCCCCCCTGCACCTCCGGCTATTTATGGCACCCAATTTGGTGTGAATAAAGCAGAGGGAGGGTTAACCCCCCGAGAATCTCAGGATTCATATTTCTTATCATGTCAATCAGGTGCGTGCGCTGCCGGAGACGTGGCAGGAAAGTTACTGGTGGGCATCGGGCGCCCTGTTACCCCCCAGTCTCCACACATATTCCCAGGAGGGTCTGTTCTTTGCGTTCTCCAGAAAACCCGGCGCGAAAAAAGGGCAAAATACAAAGTGTCCTCAGAGCCGCACACGGGCACTACAGTACCTAAACGTTAGTGCCCCCCCCCCAGATCCCCTAATCTAGACCGGGCCCAATGCTGCAAGAGTGGACGACACCCCCCAGCAGGTCCTAGCTGGGACACTATGAATGGGGTCTGTGCCCCCCTCCTCCTGGCCTGAAGGGCAGCCTAGAACACATCGTGCCATAATCCCAGACATAGAGCTGGGGGGTTCATCTCCAGACATAGAGCTGGGGGTTCATCTCCAGACATAAAGCTGGGGGGTTCAGCTCCAGACATAAAGCTGGGGGGTTCAGCTCCAGACATACAGCTGGGGGGTTCAGCTCCAGACATAGAGCTGGGGGTTCAGCTCCAGACATAAAGCTGGGGGGTTCAGCTCCAGACATACAGCTGGGGGGTTCAGCTCCAGACATAGAGCTGGGGGTTCAGCTCCAGACATAAAGCTGGGGGTTCAGCTCCAGCCATAGAGCTGGGGGGTTCAGCTCCAGCCATAGAGCTGGGGGGTTCAGCTCCAGCCATAGAGCTGGGGGGTTCATCTCCAGACATAAAGCTGGGGGGTTCATCTCCAGACACAGAGCTGGGGGGTTCATCTCCAGACATAAAGCTGGGGGGTTCATCTCCAGACATAAAGCTGGGGGGTTCATCTCCAGACATAAAGCTGGGGGGTTCATCTCCAGACATAAAGCTGGGGGGTTCAGCTCCAGACATGAAGCTGGGGGGTTCAGCTCCAGACATGAAGCTGGGGGGTTCAGCTCCAGACATAGAGCTGGGGGTTCAGCTCCAGACATAAAGCTGGGGGGTTCAGCTTCAGACATACAGCGGGGGGGGGGGGGGGGGGGGGGGGGTTCAGCTCCAGACATAGAGCCGGGGGGGTTCAGCTCCAGACATAGAGCTGGGGGGTTCAGCTCCAGACATAAAGCTGGGGGGTTCAGCTCCAGACATAGAGCTGGGGGGGTTCAGCTCCAGACATAGAGCTGGGGGGTTCAGCTCCAGACATAAAGCTGGGGGGTTCAGCTCCAGACATAGAGCTGGGGGGTTCAGCTCCAGACATAGAGCTGGGGGGTTCAGCTCCAGACATAAAGCTGGGGGGTTCATCTCCAGACATAAAGCTGGGGGGTTCAGCTCCAGACATAAAGCTGGGGGGTTCAGCTCCAGACATGAAGCTGGGGGGTTCAGCTCCAGACATGAAGCTGGGGGGTTCAGCTCCAGACATAGAGCTGGGGGTTCAGCTCCAGACATAAAGCTGGGGGGTTCAGCTCCAGACATAAAGCTGGGGGGTTCAGCTCCAGATATAGAGCTGGGGGGTTCAGCTCCAGACATAGAGCTGGGGGGGTTCAGCTCCAGACATAGAGCTGGGGGGTTCAGCTCCAGACATAAAGCTGGGGGGGTTCATCTCCAGACATAAAGCTGGGGGGTTCAGCTCCAGACATACAGCTGGGGGGTTCAGCTCCAGACATACAGCTGGGGGGTTCAGCTCCAGAAAACAGCTGGGGGGTTCATATCCAGACATAAAGCTGGGGGGTTCATCTCCAGACATAAAGCTGGGGGGTTCAGCTCCAGACATACAGCTGGGGGGTTCAGCTCCAGACATAGAGCTGGGGGGGGGGGGTTCAGCTCCAGACATAAAGCTGGGGGGTTCAGCACCAGACATAGAGCTGGGGGGTTCATCTCCAGACATAAAGCTGGGGGGTTCAGCTCCAGACATAAAGCTGGGGGGTTCAGCTCCAGACATAAAGCTGGGGGGTTCAGCTCCAGACATAAAGCTGGGGGCTTCAGCTCCAGAAAACAGCTGGGGGGTTCATATCCAGACATAAAGCTGGGGGGTTCATCTCCAGACATAAAGCTGGGGGGTTCAGCTCCAGACATACAGCTGGGGGGTTCAGCTCCAGACATAGAGCTGGGGGGGGGGGGGGTTCAGCTCCAGACATAAAGCTGGGGGGTTCAGCTCCAGACATAGAGCTGGGGGGTTCATCTCCAGACATAAAGCTGGGGGGTTCAGCTCCAGACATAAAGCTGGGGGGTTCAGCTCCAGACATAAAGCTGGGGGGGTTCAGCTCCAGACATAAAGCTGGGGGCTTCAGCTCCAGAAAACAGCTGGGGGGTTCATATCCAGACATAAAGCTGGGGGGTTCATCTCCAGACATAAAGCTGGGGGGTTCAGCTCCAGACATAAAGCTGGGGGGTTCAGCTCCAGACATAGAGCTGGGGGGTTCATCTCCAGACATAAAGCTGGGGGGTTCAGCTCCAGACATAAAGCTGGGGGGTTCAGCTCCAGACATACAGCTGGGGGGTTCAGCTCCAGACATAGAGCTGGGGGGTTCAGCTCCAGACATAGAGCTGGGGGGTTCAGCTCCAGACATAGAGCTGGGGGGTTCATCTCCAGACATACAGCTGGGGGGTTCAGCTCCAGACATACAGCTGGGGGGTTCAGCTCCAGACATAAAGCTGGGGGGTTCAGCTCCAGACATACAGCTGGGGGGTTCAGCTCCAGACATACAGCTGGGGGGTTCAGCTCCAGACATAAAGCTGGGGGTTCAGCTCCAGACATAATGCTGGGAGGTTCAGCTCCAGACATACAGCTGGGGGGTTCAGCTCCAGACATAAAGCTGGGGGTTCAGCTCCAGACATAATGCTGGGAGGTTCAGCTCCAGACATAAAGCTGGGGGGTTCAGCACCAGACATAGAGCTGGGGGGTTCATCTCCAGACATAAAGCTGGGGGGTTCAGCTCCAGACATAAAGCTGGGGGGTTCAGCTCCAGACATAAAGCTGGGGGGGTTCAGCTCCAGACATAAAGCTGGGGGCTTCAGCTCCAGAAAACAGCTGGGGGGTTCATATCCAGACATAAAGCTGGGGGGTTCATCTCCAGACATAAAGCTGGGGGGTTCAGCTCCAGACATAAAGCTGGGGGGTTCAGCTCCAGACATAGAGCTGGGGGGTTCATCTCCAGACATAAAGCTGGGGGGTTCAGCTCCAGACATAAAGCTGGGGGGTTCAGCTCCAGACATACAGCTGGGGGGTTCAGCTCCAGACATAGAGCTGGGGGGTTCAGCTCCAGACATAGAGCTGGGGGGTTCAGCTCCAGACATAGAGCTGGGGGGTTCATCTCCAGACATACAGCTGGGGGGTTCAGCTCCAGACATACAGCTGGGGGGTTCAGCTCCAGACATAAAGCTGGGGGGTTCAGCTCCAGACATACAGCTGGGGGGTTCAGCTCCAGACATACAGCTGGGGGGTTCAGCTCCAGACATAAAGCTGGGGGTTCAGCTCCAGACATAATGCTGGGAGGTTCAGCTCCAGACATAGAGCTGGGGGGGGGGTTCAGCTCCAGACATAAAGCTGGGGGGGTTCAGCTCCAGACATAAAGCTGGGGGGTTCAGCTCCAGAAAACAGCTGGGGGGTTCATATCCAGACATAAAGCTGGGGGGTTCATCTCCAGACATAAAGCTGGGGGGTTCAGCTCCAGACATACAGCTGGGGGGTTCAGCTCCAGACATAGAGCTGGGGGGGGGGGGGGTTCAGCTCCAGACATAAAGCTGGGGGTTCAGCTCCAGACATAGAGCTGGGGGGTTCATCTCCAGACATAAAGCTGGGGGGTTCAGCTCCAGACATAAAGCTGGAGGGTTCAGCTCCAGACATAAAGCTGGGGGGTTCAGCTCCAGACATGAAGCTGGGGGGTTCAGCTCCAGACATAAAGCTGGGGGGGGGTTCATCTTCAGACATACAGCTGGGGGTTCAGCTCCAGACATAAAGCTGGGGGGTTCAGCTCCAGACATACAGCTGGGGGGTTCAGCTCCAGACATAAAGCTGGGGGGGGGGGGGTTCATC
The DNA here is from genome assembly GCF_905171765.1 of Bufo bufo. NCBI lineage: Eukaryota > Metazoa > Chordata > Amphibia > Anura > Bufonidae > Bufo > Bufo bufo. The sequence goes on along the minus strand of NC_053389.1, from coordinate 7,020,489 downwards.
TCCAGACATAAAGCTGGGGGGTTCATCTCCAGACATAGAGCTGGGGGTTTCAGCTCCAGACATAAAGCTGGGGGGTTCAGCTCCAGACATAAAGCTGAGGGGTTCAGCTCCAGACATACAGCTGGGGGGTTCAGCTTCAGACATAGAGCTGGGGGGGTTCAGCTCCAGACATACAGCTGGGGGGTTCAGCTCCAGACATAAAGCTGGGGGGTTCAGCTCCAGACATACAGCTGGGGGGGTTCAGCTCCAGACATGAAGCTGGGGGGTTCATCTCCAGACATAAAGCTGGGGGGTTCAGCTCCAGACATACAGCTGGGGGGTTCAGCTCCAGACATAAAGCTGGGGGGGTTCATCTCCAGACATACAGCTGGGGGGTTCAGCTCCAGACATAAAGCTGGGGGGTTCAGCTCCAGACATACAGCTGGGGGGTTCAGCTCCAGACATGAAGCTGGGGGGTTCAGTTCCAGACAAAAAGCTGGGGGGTTCAGCTCCAGACATACAGCTGGGGGGTTCAGCTCCAGACATAGAGCTGGGGGGTTCAGCTCCAGACATAGAGCTGGGGGGGTTCAGCTCCCAGACATACAGCTGGGGGGGTTCAGCTCCAGACATAGAGCTGGGGGGTTCAGCTCCAGACATACAGCTGGGGGGTTCAGCTCCAGACATACAGCTAGGGGGTTCAGTTCCAGACATACAGCTGGGGGTTCAGCTCCAGACATACAGCTGGGGGGTTCAGCTCCAGACATACAGCTGGGGGGTTCAGCTCCAGACATACAGCTAGGGGTTCAGCTCCAGACATAAAGCTGGGGGGTTCAGCTCCAGACATACAGCTGGGGGGTTCAGCTCCAGACATACAGCTGGGGGGTTCAGCTCCAGACATACAGCTGGGGGGGTTCAGCTCCAGACATGAAGCTGGGGGGGTTCATCTCCAGACATAAAGCTGGGGGGTTCAGCTCCAGACATACAGCTGGGGGGTTCAGCTCCAGACATAAAGCTGGGGGGGTTCATCTCCAGACATACAGCTGGGGGGTTCAGCTCCAGACATAAAGCTGGGGGGTTCAGCTCCAGACATACAGCTGGGGGGTTCAGCTCCAGACATGAAGCTGGGGGGTTCAGTTCCAGACAAAAAGCTGGGGGGTTCAGCTCCAGACATACAGCTGGGGGGTTCAGCTCCAGACATAGAGCTGGGGGGTTCAGCTCCAGACATAGAGCTGGGGGGGTTCAGCTCCAGACATACAGCTGGGGGGTTCAGCTCCAGACATAGAGCTGGGGGGTTCAGCTCCAGACATACAGCTGGGGGGTTCAGTTCCAGACATACAGCTGGGGGTTCAGCTCCAGACATACAGCTGGGGGGTTCAGCTCCAGACATACAGCTGGGGGGTTCAGCTCCAGACATACAGCTGGGGGTTCAGCTCCAGACATAAAGCTGGGGGGTTCAGCTCCAGACATACAGCTGGGGGGTTCAGCTCCAGACATACAGCTGGGGGGTTCAGCTCCAGACATACAGCTGGGGGGTTCAGCTCCAGACATACAGCTGGGGGGTTCAGCTCCAGACATACAGCTGGGGGGTTCCGGTCTGACCTCCTGGGAAACAGGCGCTAGCTCCTTACTCTTCTTCAAAATCTGAGCCTCGCTTTAGACATGAATGGAGAAAACCTCTATATGAATCATCCAATAGTCCAGAGAATCTGCTGGTCCATCACCTCCCAGTCAGTGAGTGCGGCCTCAGAGCTAAACTCTTGCACCAGGGCCCATGAGCCTTTAGCTACACCCCTGCTCAAGTCAGTGGGTGTGGCCTCAGAGCTGCACTCCGCCCCCTGCGGGACGTGTATATATACAGTGCTGTCCAGCGGTGGGCGCCGGTTTGTGGATCTCTGCGGTATATGTCGGTGCTCTATACCGTTACATCTGGGATAGCACATAGATTCGGAGGATGTACGGCCGCGGGGAGCCGCCTTTGGCACCGTCTCCCCCTCCTCCATCTTTATAATGATAATTTGACTTCAATCAGCGACGTGTCTAACCAGAACAAGAGATTTTTGCTTATCAACAGCCGCTCTCTGCGGTAATTTGTTTTAATTAGTTTAAAGCCGGCTGTAATAATCCTGTACAGTTATATATCTATTCACTTAGCGCCCGACGCCTTCCCGCGGCAGCGCCCATCAATCCCAGCCAAGCACTTAACCCCTCGCTGACTGGGCCCGACTCTTCCCTGATGGGTTAATGAGCCGCTTCAATCATCCAGAAGACACTGCTGCATATGGCGGTAGAGGGGGGGGGGCACTTATTGATTTGTGGGTCCAAAAGGGCCGAGAATAGAAACTCTGGACGATCTCCATCTCACGGCCTAATGAAGCAGACACGCCACTCCGGAAGCTGGGAAAGCTGGGTACAGGCCTGGTCTTACACTCCATATGAAGAGTGCCCTCCGTCTCATACACTGTGCAGTGTCATACCGCCATACAGTGCTGCACTGCTAGTACTAGTGGTGTGAGGCAGGGGCAGCACCGGGGCCCGAACCTCTGGCAGCCATTACAATAAGAAATCTCTGTTAATCCACACATCACGCTGCCGCCGGCGCCACACCTGACAAACCGCGTGATGGGCGCCTGTGTGCCATGCATCCTCTAACAGTTCCAGGATAAGCGGGTACGTGGGATTGCCCTAGCAGTCGGTAATGTTTCATTGCTATTTGCCCGGGCATCCCGGTATAGCCGATAGCTCACTGCCCCGACGCTCGCTCAGGATGACGCAGGCGGCGCAATGATGTCATCGTCATATCGCAACCTGAGCGAGCCTACAAGCAGCACAGGGTGCAGGCCGGAAGGGGTCACTGCCCCGCATTATTATCACTGGGGGCAGGACTATTGGGGTCATTATTATCACTGGGGGGCAGCACTATCGGGGTCATTATTATCACTGGGGGGCAGCACTATCGGGGTCATTATTATCACTGGGGGGCAGCACTATCGGGGTCACTATTATCACGGGGGCAGCACTATCGGGGTCATTATTATCACTGGGGGGCAGCGCTATCAGGGTCATTATTATCACTGGGGGCAGGACTATCGGGGTCATTATTATCACTGGGGGCAGCACTATTGGGGGTCATTATTATCACTAGGGCAGGACTATTGGGGCCATTATTATCACTAGGGGCAGCACTATTGGGGTCATTATTATCACTGGGGCAGGACTATTGGGGTCATTATTATCACTGGGGGCAGGACTATTGGGGTCATTATTATCACTGGGGGCAGGACTATTGGGGTCACTATTATCACTAGGGGCAGCACTATTGGGGTCATTATTATCACTGGGGCAGGACTATTGGGGTCATTATTATCACTGGGGGCAGGACTATTGGGGTCATTATTATCACTGAGGCAGGACTATTGGGGTCATTATTATCACTGGGGCAGCACTATTGGGGTCATTATTATCACTGGGGGCAGGACTATTGGGGTCATTATTATCACTGGGGGCAGCACTATTGGGGTCACTATTATCACTGGGGGCAGGACTATTGGGGTCATTATTATCACTGGGGGCAGGACTATTGGGGGTCATTATTATCACTGGGGGCAGGACTATTGGGAGTCATTATTAGCACTGAGGCAGGACTATTGGGGTCATTATTATCACTGGGGGCAGGACTATTGGGGTCACTATTATCACTGGGGGCAGGACTGTTGAGGTCATTATTATCACTGGGGCAGGACTATTGGGGTCACTATTATCACTGGGGGCAGGACTATTGGGGTCATTATTATCACTGGGGGCAGGACTGTTGAGGTCATTATTATCACTGGGGGCAGGACTATTGGGGTCATTATTATCACTGGGGCAGGACTATTGGGGTCACTATTATCACTGGGGGCAGGACTATTGGGGTCACTATTATCACTGGGGGCAGGACTATTGGGGTCATTATTATCACTGGGGCAGGACTATTGGGGTCACTATTATCACTGGGGGCAGGACTATTGGGGTCATTATTATCACTGGGGCAGGACTGTTGAGGTCATTATTATCACTGGGGGCAGGACTATTGGGGTCATTATTATCACTGGGGCAGGACTATTGGGGTCACTATTATCACTGGGGGCAGGACTATTGGGGTCATTATTATCACTGGGGGCAGGACTGTTGAGGTCATTATTATCACTGGGGGCAGGACTATTGGGGTCACTATTATCACTGGGGGCAGGACTATTGGGGTCATTATTATCACTTAGGCAGCACTATTGGGGGTCACTATTATCACTGGGGGCAGGACTATTGGGGTCATTATTATCACTGGGGGCAGGACTATTGGGGTCATTATTATCACTGGGGCAGGACTATTGGGGTCATTATTATTACTGGAGCAGCACTATTGGGGGTCATTATTATCACTGGAGCAGCACTATTGGGGGTCACTATTATCACTGGGGGCAGGACTATTGGGGGTCATTATTATGACTGGAGCAGCACTATTGGGGTCACTATTATCATTGGGGCAGCACTATTGGGGTCATTATTATCACTGGGGCAGGACTATTGGGGTCATTATTATCACTGGGGGCAGGACTATTGGGGTCATTATTATCACTGGGGGCAGGACTATTGGGGTCATTATCACTGAGGCAGGACTATTGGGGTCATTATTATCACTGGGGGCAGGACTATTGGGGTCATTATCACTGAGGCAGGACTATTGGGGTCATTATTATCACTGGGGGCAGCACTATTGGGGGTCATTATTATCACTAGGGCAGGACTATTGGGGCCATTATTATCACTAGGGGCAGCACTATTGGGGGTCACTATTATCACTGGGGGGCAGCACTATTGGGGTCATTATTATCACTGGGGGCAGCACTATTGGGGGTCACTATTATCACTGGGACAGCACTATTGGGGTCATTATTAGAATTGGAGGAGGGGGTATAATTACCAAAGAGGGCAATCTGGGAGATTATTATTATTATTATTATTATTTGGGAGACATTTATATTACTGGGGGGACTATCTGTATGGCTCTGCTATCTCTGCAGTATAGTCCTTGGGGTAGTTGTGGAGCACAGCGGGAACAGTACTGGGGTACCAGAAGGTACCTGTGAGGCAGTGGATGTAAGAGGTATGTGGTGCTGTATTCTCCTGTATGTTTGGTAGAGCTGTATTTAATGTCCATTCAGTAGTAAAGTGAAATATGTCTTTAGTGCTAAGATGGGGAAGGGGGTTGAAGATTTGAGAATTTGGCACATATGAACTGGGATCTTTTGAAGACCCTGGAAAGACCCCTGGTGTGAGGCCATATGTGGCGCCCTGTTAGCAAGGGTGCGCAAGACTCTGGCTGGGTGACAACCCCTGTGGGAGCTGTAATAGAGGCCATATTGGTTGTCACCTAGAAGTAACTGTTTCTGAATAGAATTTGCAGAGCCAATAATAGATTCCACAAGGAGTCACGAGACGTGGTGCCCCGTCACCCCAGGAGGCCAGACCGTCACCTTCCAAACAATGACATCTTCATTTTGCATAAGGGTGACAAATCGATGTATTCATTTGCCTAATTTGGAAAGGATTGAGCCGCCCGTCTTCCCACCATATGGGGCCACCCTGTCCCCAAGTCCAAGCACTGACCCAGAACAACCACCCTGGGTTTTCTGATCATTGACTCAAAGTCTTCTAATCGTTTCTTACTAGAAACACCAGAGCAGAAGAAGGCGACCTCCTCCTCCCAAACCCCCGCACAGCTTGCCTCTACGAAGGTCTGCATGGGGGTCAGGGGGCATCGCTGCTGCTACTGAGCCAGGTATTATTTACCAAAGTGCTTTTCATTATAATAATTCTGTTGTGATGAAAACTTATTTTTACCATTTATTGTATTCAAATGTAGCCGGCCAGGTAAAATCCATACATCGCCAGATCATACATGTTTTCTAACCAGTGAATCTTTATTTTACAAGGACATTGGTTTTCAGTCCGACATTCTGTGCAGATTAATTCTGTCAGAAATTCCCTTTTCTGATACTTATGGTGTCACATAATAAGATCCTGTGCTGCCTGCGGCCACAACAGAGATTAGGAGATTACTAAATACAGATATATACAGCCACTACTAGAGGGAGCTCAGGAGATTACTACATACAGATATATACAGCCACCACTAGAGGGAGCTCAGGAGATTACTAAAAACATATATATATTTTTATGTATATATATATATATATATATATATATATATACATCTACATATCTATATAGTAATCCACTGAGCTCCCTCTAGTGGTGGCTGTATATATATCTATATAGTAATCTCCTGAGCTCCCTCTAGTGGTGGCTGTATATATCTGTATGTAGTAATCTCCTGAGCTCCCTCTAGTGGTAGCTGTATATATCTGTATGTAGTAATCTCCTGAGCTCCCTCTAGTGGTGGCTGTATATATCTGTATGTAGTAATCTCCTGAGCTCCCCCTAGTAGCAGCTGTATATATCTGTATGCAGTAATCTCCTGAGCTTTCTCTAGTGGTGACTGTATATATCTGTATGTAGTAATCTCCTGAGCTTTCTCTAGTGGTAACTGTATATATCTGTATGTAGTAATTTCCTGAGCTTTCTCTAGTGGTGGCTATATACACTCACCTAAAGAATTGTTAGGAACACCTGTTCTATTTCTCATTAATGCGATTATCTAGTCAACCAATCACATGGCAGTTGCTTCAATGCATTTAGGGGGGTGCTCCTGGTCAAGACAATCTCCTGAACTCCAAACTGAATGTCAGAATGGGAAAGAAAGGTGATTTAAGCAATTTTGAGCGTGGCATGGTTGTTGGTGCCAGACGGGCCGGTCTGAGTATTTCACAATCTGCTAGTTACTGGGATTTTCACGCACAACCATTTCTAGGGTTTACAAAGAATGGTGTGAAACGGGAAAAACATCCAGTATGCGGCCGTCCTGTGGGCGAACATGCCTTGTGGATGCTGGAGGTCAGAGGAGAATGGGCCGACTGATTCAAGCTGATAGAAGAGCAACGTTGACTGAAATAACCACTCGTTACAACCGAGGTCTGCAGCAAAGCATTTGTGAAGCCACAACACGCACAACTTTGAGGCGGATGGGCTACAACAGCAGAAGACCCCACCGGGTACCACTCATCTCCACTACAAATAGGAAAAAGAGGCTACAATTTGCACGAGCTCACCAAAATTGGACTGTTGAAGACTGAAAAAATGTTGCCTGGTCTGATGAGTCTCGATTTCTGTTGAGACATTCAAATGGTAGAGTCCGAATTTGGCGTAAACAGAATGAGAACATGTGTCCATCCTCTGATGGCTACTTCCAGCAGGATAATGCACCAGGTCACAAAGCTCCAATCATTTCACATTGGTTTCTTGAACATGACAATGAGTTCACTGTCCTAAAATGGCCCCACAGTCACCAGATCTCAACCCAATAGAGCATCTTTGGGATGTGGTGGAACGGGAGCTCCGTGCCCTGGATGTGCATCCCTCAAATCTCCATCAACTGCAAGATGCTATCCTATCAATATGGGCCAACATTTCTAAAGAATCAGCACCTTGTGGAATCAATGCCACGTAGAATTAAGGCAGTTCTGAAGGCAAAAGGGGATCCAACACCGTATTAGTATGGTGGCACTAATAATTCTTTAGGTGAGTGTATATCTGTATGTAGTAATCTCCTGAGCTCCCTCTAGTGGTGGCTGTATATATCTGTATGTAGTAATCTCCTGAGCTCACCCTAGTGGTGAATGTATATATCTGTATGTAGTTATCTCCTGAGCTCCCTCTAGTGGTGGCTGTATATATCTGTATGCAGTAATCTCCTGAGCTCCCTCTAGTGGTGGCTGTATATATCTGTATGCAGTATTCTCCTGAGCTCCCTCTAGTGGTGGCTGTATATATCTGTCTGTAGTTATCTCCTGAGATCCCTCTAGTGGTGACTATATATATCTGTATGTAGTAACTTCCTGATCGCCCTCTAGCAGTCACTGTATATATCTGTTTGCAGTAAGATCCTGGGCTCCTTCTAGTGGGGACTGTATATATCTGTATGTAGTAACTTCCTGAGCTCCCTCTAGTGGTGGCTGTATAGATCTGTATGTAGTAATCTCCTGAGCTCCCTCTAGTGGTGGCTGTATATATCTGTATGTAGTAATCTCCTGAGCTCCCTCTAGTGGTGTCTGTATATATCTGTATGCAGTAATCTTCTGAGCTCCCTCTAGTGGTGGCTGTATATATCTGTATGTAGTAACCTCCTGAGCTCCCTCTAGTGGTGACTGTATATATCTGTATGCAGTAATCTCCTGAGCTCCCTCTAGTGGTGGCTGTATATATCTGTATGTAGTAATCTCCTGAGCTCCCTCTAGTGGTGGCTGTATATATCTGTATGTAGTAATCTCCTGAGCTCTCTCTAGTGGTGACTGTATATATCTGTATGTAGTAATCTCCTGAGCTCCCTCTAGTGGTGGCTGTATATATCTGTATGTAGTAATCTCCTGAGCTCCCTCTAGTGGTGTCTGTATATATCTGTATGTAGTAATCTCCTGAGCTCCCTCTAGTGGTGGCTGTATATATCTGTATGTAGTAATCTCCTGAGCTCTCTCTAGTGGTGACTGTATATATCTGTATGTAGTAATCTCCAGAGCTCCTCCTAGTGGTGACTGTATATATCTGTATGTAGTAATCTCCTGAGCTCCCTCTAGTGGTGGCTGTATATATCTGTATGTAGTAATCTCCTGAGCTCCCCCTAGTGGTGTCTGTATTTATCTGTATGTAGTAATCTCCTGAGCTCCCTCTAGTGGTGGCTGTATATATCTGTCTGTAGTATTCTCCTGAGCTCCCTCTAGTGGTGTCTGTATATATCTGTATGTAGTAATCTCCTGAGCTCCCTCTAGTGGTGTCTGTATATATCTGTATGTAGTAATCTCCTGAGCTCCCTCTAGTGGTGGCTGTACATATCTGTATGTACAACAAAATCCTAAATCACAGCAATGGGTTTCTTTTATAGGTTTTATTTTCAATGGATATGCGGCAATTTTTTTTTTTGTGCAAACGTTTTCGGCTGTGTCTGGCCTTCGTCAGGCACTGTGCCGCTAGAGGTAAACAGGGGAAGATGCTGGTGCATTAAGTGGAGCCTATGGCCGCCGGGATGTGTATATACGCATCCGGCGGCCATAGGCTCCACTTAATGCACCAGCATCTTCCCTTGTTTACCTCCAGCGGCACAGTGCCTGACGAAGGCCAGACACGGGCGAAAACGTTTGCACAAATTTTTTTTTGCCGCATATCCATTGAAAATAAAACCTATGAAAGAATTGCTGTGATTTATGATTTTGATGATAACGGGGCTGGGAGCCCTATCTACAGCAGAAAAAAGCAGAACAGCCACAAAGTTTGGTACAAAACATATCTGTATGTAGTAATCTCCTGAGATCCCTCTGGTGGTGGCTGTATATAACTGTATGTAGTAATCTCCTGAGCTCCCTCTAGTGGTGGCTGTATATATCTGCATGTAGTAATCTCCTGAGATCCCTCTGGTGGTGGCTGTATATAACTGTATGTAGTAATCTCCTGAGCTCCCTCTAGTGGTGGCTGTATATATCTGTATGTAGTAATCTCCTGAGCTCCCTCTAGTGGTGGCTGTATATATCTGTATGTAGTAATCTCCTGAGCTCCCTCTAGTGGTGTCAGTATATAACTGTATATATCTGTATGTAGTAATCTCCTGAGATCCCTCTGGTGGTGGCTGTATATATCTGTATGTAGTAATCTCCTGAGCTCCCTCTAGTGGTGGCTGTATATATCTGTATGTAGTAATCTCCTGAGCTCCCTCTAGTGGTGGCTGTATATATCTGTATGTAGTAATCTCCTGAGCTCCCTCTAGTGGTGGCTGTATATATCTGTATGTAGTAATCTCCTGAGCTCCCTCTAGTGGTGGCTGTATATGTCTGTATGTAGTAATCTCCTGAGCTCCCTCTAGTGGTGGCTGTATATATATCTGTATGTAGTAATCTCCTGAGCTCCCTCTAGTGGTGGCTGTATATATCTGTATGTAGTAATCTCCTGAGCTCCCTCTAGTGGTGGTTGTATATATATCTGTATGTAGTAATCTCCTGAGCTCCCTCTAGTGGTGGCTGTATATATCTGTATGTAATAATCTCCTGAGCTCCCTCTAGTGGTGGCTGTATATATCTGTATGTAGTAATCTCCTGAGCTCCCCCTAGTGGTGGCTGTATATATCTGTATGTAGTGATGTCCTGAGCTCCCTCTACTGGTGGCTGTGTATATCTGTATGTAGTAATCTCCTGAGCTCCCCCTAGTGGTGGCTGTATATATCTGTATGTAGTGATGTCCTGAGCTCCCTCTACTGGTGGCTGTGTATATCTGTATGTAGTAATCTCTTGAGCTCCCTCTGGTGGTGGCTGTATATATCTGTATGTAGTAATCTCCTGAGCTCCCTCTAGTGGTGGCTATATATATCTGTATGTAGTAATCTCCTGAGCTCCCTCTAGTGGTGGCTGTATCTATCTGTATGTAGTGATCTTCTGAGCTCCCTCTACTGGTCGCTGTGTATATCTGTATGTGGTAATCTCCTGAGCTCCCCCTAGTGGTGGCAGTATATAACTGTATATATCTGTATTTAGTAATCTCCTGAGCTCCCTCTAGTGGTGGATGTATATATCTGTATGTAGTGATGTCCTAAGCTCCCTCTACTGGTGGCTGTATATATCTGTATGTAGTAATCTCCTGAGCTCCCCCTAGTGGTGGCAGTATATAACTGTATATATCTGTATGTAGTAATCTCCTGAGCTCCCTCTGGTGGTGGCTGTATATATCTGTATGTAGTAATCTCCTGAGCTCCCTCTAGTGGTGGCTGTATCTATCTGTATGTAGTGATCTCCTGAGCTCCCTCTACTTGTGGCTGTATATATATCTGTATGTAGTAATCTCCTGAGCTCCCTCTAGTGGTGGATGCATATATCTGTATGTAGTAATCTCCTGAGCTCCCCCTAGTGGTGGCAGTATATAACTGTATATATCTGTATGTAGTAATCTCCTGAGCTCCCTCTGGTGGTGGCTGTATATATCTGTATGTAGTAATCTCCTGAGCTCCCTCTAGTGGTGGCTGTATATATCTGTATGTGGTAATCTCCTGAGCTCCCTCTAGTGGTGGCTGTATATATATCTGTATGTAGTAATCTCCTGAGCTCCCTCTAGTGGTGGCTGTATATATCTGTATGTAGTAATCTCCTGAGCTCCCTCTAGTGGTGGCTGTATATATCTGTATATAGTAATCTCCTGAGCTCCCTCTAGTGGTGGCTGTATATATCTGTATGTAGTAATCTCCTGAGCTCCCTCTATTGGTGGCTGTATATATCTGTATGTAGTAATCTCCTGAGCTCCCTCTAGTGGTGGATGCATATATCTGTATGTAGTGATGTCCTGAGCTCCCTCTACTGGTGGCTGTATATATCTTTATGTATTAACTAGAAAACTCCCAAATAATAATGGTCTGAAGATTATTGGTTTTTATTAGGTATTCTGCTGTCGTGACGTTTCGGCCCATACAGCCTTTTTCAAACTGGTGCCACTTGAAGAAAATAAATAAGAAATAAATTCAGGAGGTGTGTGCTCTGTAGCAAAAGTGTGCAATCGCACAATCCGGGCTCTTACTCAGTAGCTGCACCAAAGTCGTCCTTCTCCCTCTGAAGTTCTTTTTTGCAGATCCCCTCCTATCTATTCTCCTTTCTCTTCTCTTCTTTTTCCTGCCTCTTCTTTTGCTTCTTCTCTTGATGCTTCTATTTCTTCTGTCTTTTTTTGTCTCTTCTTCTCTTGTCTCTTCTAAATCTTTCGTCCTGTCCCTTTTTCTGTTTCTTCCAATCTTATCTCTTCTCCTCTCTCTTCCTCTATCTCATGTCCTGTCTCTTCACCTTTTTTCTTCTGTCTGTTCTCCTATCTATTCTCTCTTCTCCATCTCATCTCCTGTTTCTTGTCCTTTCTCTCTCCCAATCTCTTCCCCTACTTCTTTTCTTATCCTGTCTCTTCTCTTAACTCTTCAACTCTCTTCTTTTATCTCTTCTCTTTACTCTTCTCCTGTTTCTTCTTCTTCTGTATCTTCTCATCTTTTCTCTTTTTTGTCCTTTTTTTTCATATGCCCCTTCGCCTATCTTTCTCACATCCCTCCTCCTGTCTATTGTCTTCATTCATGTCCTGTCTCTTCACCTTCCCATTCTTCTGTCTCTTCTCCTGCGTTTTATCCTCTTTCTTGAATTTTTTCTTCACTTGTCCCTTCTTCTGTCTCTTCTCCTGTCTTTTTCAATGTCTTGTTCTGTCTCATCCCAATCTCTTGTGCTGTCACGTCACTTGTCGTTTCTTCTGTCTCTTTTCTTTTCTTATATCTTCTCCATCTCATCTCCTGTCTCTTTTTCTGTCTCTGTCTCTTTTGTCTCTTCCTATATTTTTTCTTTTATCTCTTGTCCAATCTCTTAACCTGTCTCTTCTTCTATCTCTTCTCTTATTTCTTCTCCGGTCTCCTTTTCTATCTCTTCTCACCTTTCTTCTCTTGTTTCTTCTCATATATCGTCTTCTGTCTTTACTCCTGTCTCTGTACCCTCTTGTCAACAGTTTTTTCTCGTGTCTGTTCTCTCATCTCTATTCCTGTATCTTCTCATCTCTTTTGCTATCTCTTCTCTCATCACTTTTCTTATCTATTCTGCGAGCTCTTCTCCTGTCTCTTCTCCTCTCCCTTCTCCTGTATCTTCATTTATCCCGTCTCCTGTCTCTTAACCTGTCCCTTCTGCCATCTCATCTCTTATCTCTTCTCCTGTCTCTTTTCCCATCTCTTCTGTTAGCTCTTTTCCTATCTCTTCTCCTGTCTTCTGTCTCTTTACCTGTCCCATCTCCTGTCTCTTCTCCTGTCCCTTCTCCTGTCTGTTAACCTGTCCCTTCTCCTGTATCTTCTCTTATCTCTTTTCCTATCTCTTCACCTGTCCTTTCTCCTATCTCTTCACCTGTCCCTTCTTCCATCTCTTCACTTATCTCTTCTTCTGTCTCTTCTACCATGTCTTCTTCTATCTCTTCTCTTATCTCTTCACCTGTCCCTTTTTCTATCTCTCTTATCTTATCTTTTTTCCGGTCTCTTCTGTTATCTCTTTTCCTGTCTATTCTTCTGTATCTTCTGTTATCTATTTTCCTATCTTTTCACCTGTCCTTTCTCCTGTCCCGTCTCCTGTCTCTTTACCTGTCCCTTCTCCCATTTCTTTTCCCATCTCTTCTCTTATCTCTTTTCCTATCTCTACTCTTATCTCTTTTCTTTTCTCTTCACTTGTCCTTTCTCGTGTCTCTTCTTCTATCTCTTCTCGTATCTCTTTTCCTGTCTCTTCCACCATCTTCTATTATCTTGTCTCTTCTCTTATCTCTTCACATCCTTTCTTCTGTCTCTTCTCTTATCTCTTCTCTTATCTCTTCACCTGTCTCTTCTCTCTTCTCCTGTCTCTTCTGTTATCTCTTCTACCAGCTCTCCTGTTATCTTATCTCTTGTCTCTTCTTCTATCTCTTCTCATCTCTCTTCACCTGTCCCATCTCCTGCCTCTTCACCTGTCCCTTCTCCTCTCTCTTCACCTGTCCCTTCTCCTCTCTCTTCACCTGTCCCTTCTCCTCTCTCTTCACCTGTCCTTTCTCCTGTCCCATCTCCTCTCTCTTCACCTGTTCCTTCTCCTCTCTCTTCACCTGTCCTTTCTCCTGTCCCATCTCCTCTCTCTTCACCTGTCCCTTCTCCTCTCTCTTCTCCTCTCTCTTCACCTGTCCCTTCTCCTCTCTCTTCACCTGTCCCTTCTCCTGTCTCTTCACCTGTCCTTTCTCCTGTCCCATCTCCTCTCTCTTCTCCTGTCCCATCTCCTCTCTCTTCACCTGTCCTTTCTCCTGTCCCATCTCCTCTCTCTTCACCTGTCCTTTCTCCTGTCCCTTCTCCTTTCTCTTCACCTGTACCTTCTCCTCTCTCTTCACCTGTCCCTTCTCCTCTCTCTTCACCTGTCCCATCTCCTCTCTCTTCACCTGTCCCTTCTCCTCTCTCTTCACCTGTCCTTTCTCCTGTCCCGTCTCCTGTCTCTTTACCTGTCCCTTCTCCCATTTCTTTTCCCATCTCTTCTCTTATCTCTTTTCCTATCTCTACTCTTATCTCTTTTCTTTTCTCTTCACTTGTCCTTTCTCGTGTCTCTTCTTCTATCTCTTCTCGTATCTCTTTTCCTGTCTCTTCCACCATCTTCTATTATCTTGTCTCTTCTCTTATCTCTTCACATCCTTTCTTCTGTCTCTTCTCTTATCTCTTCTCTTATCTCTTCACCTGTCTCTTCTCTCTTCTCCTGTCTCTTCTGTTATCTCTTCTACCAGCTCTCCTGTTATCTTATCTCTTGTCTCTTCTTCTATATCTTCTCATCTCTCTTCACCTGTCCCATCTCCTGCCTCTTCACCTGTCCCTTCTCCTCTCTCTTCACCTGTCCCTTCTCCTCTCTCTTCACCTGTCCCTTCTCCTCTCTCTTCACCTGTCCCATCTCCTCTCTCTTCACCTGTCCCTTCTCCTCTCTCTTCACCTGTCCTTTCTCCTGTCCCATCTCCTCTCTCTTCACCTGTCCCTTCTCCTCTCTCTTCACCTGTCCCTTCTCCTCTCTCTTCACCCGTCCTTTCTCCTGTCCCATCTCCTCTCTCTTCTCCTGTCCCATCTCCTCTCTCTTCACCTGTCCTTTCTCCTGTCCCATCTCCTCTCTCTTCACCTGTCCTTTCTCCTGTCCCTTCTCCTTTCTCTTCACCTGTACCTTCTCCTCTCTCTTCACCTGTCCCTTCTCCTCTCTCTTCACCTGTCCCTTCTCCTCTCTCTTCACCTGTCCCATCTCCTCTCTCTTCACCTGGCCCTTCTCCTCTCTCTTCACCTGTCCTTTCTCCTGTCCCATCTCCTGTCTCTTCACCTGTCCCTTCTCCTCTCTCTTCACCTGTCCTTTCTCCTGTCCCTTCTCCTCTCTCTTCACCTGTCCTTTCTCCTGTCCCTTCTCCTCTCTCTTCACCTGTCCTTTCTCCTGTCCCTTCTCCTCTCTCTTCACCTGTCCTTTCTCCTGTCCCTTCTCCTCTCTCTTCACCTGTCCTTTCTCCTGTCCCATCTCCTCTCTCTTCACCTGTCTCTTCTCCTCTCTCTTCACCTGTCCCTTCTCCTCTCTCTTCACCTGTCCCTTCTCCTCTCTCTTCACCTGTCCCTTCTCCTCTCTCTTCACCTGTCCCTTCTTCTATCTCTTCACCTGTCCTTTCTCCTGTTCCATCTCCTCTCTCTTCTCCTGTCCCATCTCCTCTCTCTTCACCTGTCCTTTCTCCTGTCCCATCTCCTCTCTCTTCACCTGTCCCTTCTCCTCTCTCTTCTCCTCTCTCTTCACCTGTCCCTTCTCCTCTCTCTTCACCTGTCCCATCTCCTCTCTCTTCTCCTGTCCCATCTCCTCTCTCTTCACCTGTCCTTTCTCCTGTCCCATCTCCTCTCTCTTCACCTGTCCTTTCTCCTGTCCCTTCTCCTTTCTCTTCACCTGTCCCTTCTCCTCTCTCTTCACCTGTCCCTTCTCCTCTCTCTTCACCTGTCCCATCTCCTCTCTCTTCTCCTGTCCCATCTCCTCTCTCTTCACCTGTCCTTTCTCCTGTCCCATCTCCTCTCTCTTCACCTGTCCTTTCTCCTGTCCCATCTCCTCTCTCTTCTCCTGTCCCATCTCCTCTCTCTTCTCCTGTCCCTTCTCCTCTCTCATCTCCTGTCCTTTCTCCTGTCCCTTCTCCTCTCTCTTCACCTGTCCCATCTCCTCTCTCTTCACCTGTCCTTTCTCCTGTCCCATCTCCTCTCTCTTCTCCTGTCCCATCTCCTCTCTCTTCACCTGTCCCTTCTCCTATCTTTTCTCATCTCTTTTCCTGTCTCTTTACCTGTCCCTTCTCCTGTCTCTTCTCTTATCTCTTTTTCTGTTTCTTCTATCATCTCTTCTACCAACTCTTCTGTTATCTCTTTTCTGATCTGTTCTTCTGTCTCTTCTGTTATCTTTTCTCTTATCTCTTCTCCTGTCTCTTCTGTTACCTCTTTTCCATTCTCTTCACTTGTCCTTTCTCCTGCCTCTTCACCTGTCCCTTCTATCTCTTCTCTTATTTCTTCAACTGTCCTTTCTTCTATCTCTTCTCCTGTTTCTTCCACCATCTCTTCTGTTATCTCTTCTCCTCGTTTTCCCTCCACCCTTTCTCTGCCACTCCATACTTCTTCCTCCACCATCGCCTCCCCCCGTTCCCAGAGTGAGAGGATGCTATCAATAACTGGTAGATGGATAAGGCGTGACGAGTCTCAGAACAATCCCCTGTCTGCTGAACTTTAATTAACAGTTACTTAATTAGTTCGAGACCATTTAGAGTAAAATGTTTTGATTAGGAATCTGCATGTGCCCCCCCTCTTTGATGAATGGGAGTGGGTGGCCGCGTCTCCCGCTGTTCCTAATAGATAATAAACCTAAATCCATCAGGCGCTCATAGAGACGTGTCGGGGGACAAATTCGCTGAGATACCCCATCAATCGCTGCTGACGGCCCTAAACAAACAGCCCCCCCACTCCATAAGCCGGAAACAAACACAATACGTTGCGCACAAAGACGCCTGAGAAGCAACATGACTGTGACCCTAAATTACGGGCCCCGGAGCCGCTGGTTTCCCTTTTGACGTGATGTGATGTCCTCATTACTAGAGAAGAGGACGGACTCCAATGCTGCTGGGCACCCTGTCTAATGAAGTCATACAGGGAGACTCTTGTGTAATGGGCACACAGCCATACATACAGAACGCCAGAACAAGAGCCATTCTTACAGGACCACCCTAAAGGTGCCAGAATGGGAGCCTCTCTTACAGGACCACCCTACAGAACAAGAGCCATTCTTACAGGTCCACCCTAAAGGCACCAGAATGGGACCCTCTCTTACAGGACCGCCCTAAAAGCACCAGAATGGGAACCTCTCTTACAGGACCACCCTACAGAGCACCAGGACAAGAGCCATTCTTACAGGACCACCCTACAGAGCACCAGGACAAGAGCCATTCTTACAGGACCACCCTACAGAGCACCAGGACAAGAGCCATTCTTACAGGACCACCCTACAGAGCACCAGAATGGGAACATCTCTTACAGGACCACCCTACAAGGCCCCAGAATGGGAACATCTCTTACAGGACCACCCTACAGAGCACCAGGACAAGAGCCATTCTTACAGGACCACCCTACAGAGCACCAGAATGGGAACCTCTCTTACAGGACCACCCTACAGAGCACCAGGACAAGAGCCATTCTTACAGGACCACCCTACAGAGCACCAGAATGGGAACCTCTCGTACAGGACCACCCTACAGAACAAGAGCCATTCTTACAGGTCCACCCTAAAGGCACCAGAATGGGACCCTCTCTTACAGGACCGCCCTAAAAGCACCAGAATGGAACCTCTCTTACAGGACCACCCTACAGAGCACCAGAACAAGAGCCATTCTTACAGGACCACCCTAAAGGCACCAGAAAGGGAACCTCTCTTACAAGACCACCTTAGAGGGCATATGGACGGGGTCGTCTTCAATTTGCTTTTAACAGTGTAGATATCTACAGGGGGTGGATGGAAGCAGCTCCTTTTTCCCTTTATCCAAGATGGAGATCTATATCCAGTCACGATTTTTCCCCATGTGTCACCAGGAATACAGACTGGATCAGTCAGGGCCACAAGGAGGGTAGAACTGGGGTTGTAATAGCATTATTATGGTCAGGGCGTAAATCCTCGCAGCACTAATTGTCAGTATTCAGGCCCAAGTGAGAGCGGGCGTCTTGACACATGATGAATCGCACTTCCACAATGGAGATTTACATTTCCAATTAAAAGGAAGTTTTCTCAGATCGGACAAGCGCCGTGCGTACCCTCCATTACTCCCCGCAGTGCAGGGATTAGCTCCTCCGCTCCATGTATTCCGCAGGATACTGGAGGCTCAATTAACTCCGACATAATGATCATCGCAAGCGCTTTACAATCTGCAACAGGTTCAATCTCTTCTGTTCTGCTAAAAATCATGAAATAAGGGAAATGGTGGACATTAAAGGGGCACGTCACAGAATAGACCCCCCACACCGCGTCACTGCACAAGCTCCTTCATTCCTCCCAGTGCAGTCTCTGACCAAGGCCGAGAGTCTAAGGTCCTTCGATGGACTAGAGCCGCCATACACATAAGATCAGGATCAGAATGTGGCCGATCGGCTGAATTAGTCTGGTCACGCTGTGGTCAAGAATAATCCAGCCTGATGGTCAAGAATAATCCAGCCTGTGGTCAAGAATAATCCAGCCTGATGGATCAGATTATTGGCAGACAGTGATCGGCCATTTCAGCCGACCTTCATCTAATCTGATTGCTCAGTTTAAGGGGGTTGTCCAGACTTAGAATGGAATAGGGAAAAAAATGTTTAATAAAACCACGACCGATCCCCGCCGCCTCTCTTCTGGCACTTCTCCGTTCCCCGCCAGTCTCTACTTCCTGGCCCCTCTAGAAACAGGAAACGCAACCGTTCAGCTAGTCGGTGACCCGCCTCAACCAGTGATTGGCTGGGCAGTCACGTGTTCATGTTGAGAAGACCAAGGAAGAAGAGACCGGCCGGGGAGCGACAGGGGACGGGGGAGGAGAGAACGACGTCTTTTGCAATTTGAAGCCACCCCCCAGGCAATGCCTTTAGCTTTAAGAGGCCAACAAAAAAAGTTTAAAACTGCAGGACATTGAGGCTGTGGAGGCTCTGCAGAAATGATCCTAATGACAGTCCCACCCCAAATAATAGCGCCATACAGTGATAAGACTGCCATACGGCTGCCCAGTGACTGCAAATGAGCAATGCCATAGGGTATACTAGAAAAACCTCCATGCAGTGCCCAGATAATACTGCCATACAATGCCCATACCGTGGCCGGATGACACTGCTACAAAGCTGCTCTATAACAACGCTATACAGTGTCTACATCATAGCATCATCCGGTGCAGAAGAATATCCAAGAAATCCATCTGCATACAGAGCTGAGGTTTCTAGATACTGATAACTCATCCTATGGACAGGCATACCCCCCAACATAGAACGTCTCAGAGGCGGACCCCGCACCTATCAGACATCGGGGGCATATCCTAGTAATATGCCCCCAACGTCCAAGATGGAAATACTCCTCTAAATCTCTATTTTAGTTGTCTTTCCCAGAAAGTGAACCCACAGCCTTGTAGACAAAGACTCTAATCCCTGAGCCATAGAGCTCAATGCTAGTGAGCGGAAGATATACCATTTTTTAATATATTTTTTTATCAATTGCAAAAAAATTAATGGGCCATTCTATGGGCCAGAATAGAACATGTCTTTAGAATTTGCAGAATGGACGGTCATCATTCCTCATCATTCAGCCCTGCAGACCCGATGACATCCCTACAGAGCAGGGAGCTGTACCTGCGGCCTCAGGAAGCTGGAACATATCTCAGCCACCAAAATCTGCCATGGTCCTGTCACATACAAGACATTTGGGAGGTATGGGATAGGTCATCAATATGAGATCATTGGGTCCAACACCCGGCACCCCAATGATCAGCTGGCGCTGGAAATAACACAGACGGAGTCAGAAGCAGACGATACAGGGACAGAGCGCCCAACCATAGAGAGAACCGTGCAGCCGTACAATAGTCCTGACCCCGCATCTCCATGGTCACTGCAGGGAGGACACAGGGAGTTAACGGGATTATCCAAGACTAATAAAGACCTCCCAAAGTGGCCGACCCGCGGTGGAGATCTCTGCCGTACCATATAATAGTAAATGGCGCCGGCGGGCATTCTGTCTGCATCTAGTAGTGCCGGATCCAGTGATTTCCAGCAGGATCACTAACTCCGATGGGAAAGTAGCCTAATACAGCGCCTCATACCTCTTCCATCCAGCCTAATACAGCGCCTCATACCTCTTCCATCCAGCCTAATACAGCGCCTCATACCTCTTCCATCCAGCCTAATACAGCGCCTCATACCTCTTCCATCCAGCCTAATACAGCGCCTCATACCTCTTCATCCAGCCTAATACAGCGCCTCATACCTCTTCCATCCAGCCTAATACAGCGCCTCATACCTCTTCCATCCAGTCTAATACAGCGCCTCATACCTCTTCCATCCAGCCTAATACAGCGCCTCATACCTCTTCCATCCAGCCTAATACAGCACCTCATACCTCTTCCATCCAGCCTAATACAGCGCCTCATACCTCTTCCATCCAGCCTAATACAGCGCCTCATACCTCTTCCATCCAGCCTAATACAGCGCCTCATACCTCTTCCATCCAGTCTAATACAGCGCCTCATACCTCTTCCATCCAGCCTAATACAGCGCCTCATCCCTCTTCCATCCAGCCTAATACAGCGCCTCATACCTCTTCCATCCAGCCTAATACAGCGCCTCATACCTCTTCCATCCAGCCTAATACAGCGCCTCATACCTCTTCCATCCAGCCTAATACAGCGCCTCATACCTCTTCCATCCAGCCTAATACAGCGCCTCATACCTCTTCCATCCAGCCTAATACAGCGCCTCATACCTCTTCCATCCAGCCTAATACAGCGCCTCATCCCTCTTCCATCCAGCCTAATACAGCGCCTCATACCTCTTCCATCCAGCCTAATACAGCGCCTCATACCTCTTCCATCCAGCCTAATACAGCGCCTCATACCTCTTCCATCCAGCCTAATACAGCGCCTCAAACCTCTTCCATCCAGCCTAATACAGAGCCTCATACCTCTTCCATCCAGCCTAATACAGCGCCTC
Source organism: Bufo bufo (assembly GCF_905171765.1). Lineage (NCBI taxonomy): Eukaryota > Metazoa > Chordata > Amphibia > Anura > Bufonidae > Bufo > Bufo bufo. The sequence continues at coordinate 6,999,635 of NC_053389.1, read as the reverse complement.
ATACCTCTTCCATCCAGCCTAATACAGCGCCTCATACCTCTTCCATCCAGCCTAATACAGCGCCTCATACCTCTTCCATCCAGCCTAATACAGCGCCTCATACCTCTTCCATCCAGCCTAATACAGCGCCTCATACCTCTTCCATCCAGCCTAATACAGCGCCTCATACCTCTTCCATCCAGCCTAATACAGCGCCTCATACCTCTTCCATCCAGCCTAATACAGCGCCTCATACCTCTTCATCCAGCCTAATACAGCGCCTCATACCTCTTCCATCCAGCCTAATACAGCGCCTCATACCTCTTCCATCCAGCCTAATACAGCGCCTCATACCTCTTCCATCCAGCCTAATACAGCGCCTCATACCTCTTCCATCCAGCCTAATACAGCGCCTCATACCTCTTCCATCCAGCCTAATACATCGCCTCACCCCTCTTCCATCCAGGGTAATACAGCGCCTCACACCTCTTACATCCAGCCTAATACAGCGCCTCATACCTCTTCCATCCAGCCTAATACAGCGCCTCATACCTCTTCCATCCAGCCTAATACAGCGCCTCATATCTTTTCCATCCAGCCTAATACAGCGCCTCATACCTCTTCCATCCAGCCTAATACAGCGCCTCATACCTCTTCCATCCAGCCTAATACAGCGCCTAATACCTCTTCCATCCAGCCTAATACAGCGCCTCATACCTCTTCCATCCAGCCTAATACAGCGCCTCATACCTCTTCCATCCAGCCTAATACAGCGCCTCATACCTCTTCCATCCAGCCTAATACAGCGCCTCATACCTCTTCCATCCAGCCTAATACAGCGCCTCATCCCTCTTCCATCCAGCCTAATACAGCGCCTCATACCTCTTCCATCCAGCCTAATACAGCGCCTCATACCTCTTCCATCCAGCCTAATACAGAGCCTCATACCTCTTCCATCCAGCCTAATACAGTGCCTCATACCTCTTCCATCCAGCCTAATACAGCGCCTCATACCTCTTCCATCCAGCCTAATACAGCGCCTCATACCTCTTCCATCCAGCCTAATACAGCGCCTCATACCTCTTCCATCCAGCCTAATACAGCGCCTCATACCTCTTCCATCCAGCCTAATACAGCGCCTCATACCTCTTCCATCCAGCCTAATACAGTGCCTCATACCTCTTCCATCCAGCCTAATACAGCGCCTCATACCTCTTCCATCCAGCCTAATACAGCGCCTCATACCTCTTCCATCCAGCCTAATACTTCGCCTCATACCTCTTCCATCCAGCCTAATACAGCGCCTCATACCTCTTCATCCAGCCTAATACAGCGCCTCATACCTCTTCCATCCAGCCTAATACAGCGCCCCATACCTCTTCCATCCAGCCTAATACAGCGCCTCATATCTCTTCCATCCAGCCTAATACAGCGCCTCATACCTCTTCCATCCAGCCTAATACAGCGCCTCATACCTCTTCCATCCAGCCTAATACAGCGCCTCATACCTCTTACATCCAGCCTAATACAGCGACTCATACCTCTTCTATCCAGCCTAATACAGCGCCTCATACCTCTTCCATCCAGCCTAATACAGTGCCTCATACCTCTTCCATCCAGCCTAATACAGCGCCTCATACCTCTTCCATCCAGCCTAATACAGCGCCTCATACCTCTTCCATCCAGCCTAATACAGCGCCTCATACCTCTTCCATCCAGCCTAATACAGCGCCTCATACCTCTTCCATCCAGCCTAATACAGCGCCTCATACCTCTTCCATCCAGCCTAATACAGAGCCTCATACCTCTTCCATCCAGCCTAATACAGCGCCTCATACCTCTTCCATCCAGCCTAATACAGCGCCTCATACCTCTTCCATCCAGCCTAATACTTCGCCTCATACCTCTTCCATCCAGCCTAATACAGCGCCTCATACCTCTTCATCCAGCCTAATACAGCGCCTCATACCTCTTCCATCCAGCCTAATACAGCGCCCCATACCTCTTCCATTCAGCCTAATACAGCGCCTCATATCTCTTCCATCCAGCCTAATACAGCGCCTCATACCTCTTCCATCCAGCCTAATACAGCGCCTCATACCTCTTCCATCCAGCCTAATACAGCGCCTCATACCTCTTACATCCAGCCTAATACAGCGACTCATACCTCTTACATCCAGCCTAATACAGCGCCTCATACCTCTTCCATCCAGCCTAATACAGCGCCTCATACCTCTTCCATCCAGCCTAATACAGCGCCTCATACCTCTTCCATCCAGCCTAATACAGCGCCTCATATCTCTTCCATCCAGCCTAATACAGCGCCTCATATCTCTTCCATCCAGCCTAATACAGCGCCTCATACCTCTTCCATCCAGCCTAATACAGCGCCTAATACCTCTTCCATCCAGCCTAATACAGCGCCTCATACCTCTTCCATCCAGCCTAATACAGCGCCTCATACCTCTTCCATCCAGCCTAATACAGCGCCTCATACCTCTTCCATCCAGCCTAATACAGCGCCTCATACCTCTTCCATCCAGCCTAATACAGCGCCTCATACCTCTTCCATCCAGCCTAATACAGCGCCTCATACCTCTTCCATCCAGTCTAATACAGCGCCTCATACCTCTTCCATCCAGTCTAATACAGCGCCTCATACCTCTTCCATCCAGTCTAATACAGCGCCTCATACCTCTTCCATCCAGCCTAATACAGCGCCTCATACCTCTTCCATCCAGCCTAATACAGCACCTCATACCTCTTCCATCCAGCCTAATACAGCGCCTCATACCTCTTCCATCCAGCCTAATACAGCGCCTCATACCTCTTCCATCCAGCCTAATACAGCGCCTCATACCTCTTCCATCCAGTCTAATACAGCGCCTCATACCTCTTCCATCCAGCCTAATACAGCGCCTCATCCCTCTTCCATCCAGCCTAATACAGCGCCTCATACCTCTTCCATCCAGCCTAATACAGCACCTCATACCTCTTCCATCCAGCCTAATACAGCGCCTCATACCTCTTCCATCCAGCCTAATACAGCGCCTCATACCTCTTCCATCCAGCCTAATACAGCGCCTCATACCTCTTCCATCCAGCCTAATACAGCGCCTCATACCTCTTCCATCCAGCCTAAAACAGCGCCTCATCCCTCTTCCATCCAGCCTAATACAGCGCCTCATACCTCTTCCATCCAGCCTAATACAGCGCCTCATACCTCTTCCATCCAGCCTAATACAGCGCCTCATACCTCTTCCATCCAGCCTAATACAGCGCCTCAAATCTCTTCCATCCAGCCTAATACAGAGCCTCATACCTCTTCCATCCAGCCTAATACAGCGCCTCATACCTCTTCCATCCAGCCTAATACAGCGCCTCATACCTCTTCCATCCAGCCTAATACAGCGCCTCATACCTCTTCCATCCAGCCTAATACAGCGCCTCATACCTCTTCCATCCAGCCTAATACAGCGCCTCATACCTCTTCCATCCAGCCTAATACAGCGCCTCATACCTCTTCCATCCAGCCTAATACAGCGCCTCATACCTCTTCCATCCAGCCTAATACAGCGCCTCATACCTCTTCATCCAGCCTAATACAGCGCCTCATACCTCTTCCATCCAGCCTAATACAGCGCCTCATACCTCTTCCATCCAGCCTAATACAGCGCCTCATACCTCTTCCATCCAGCCTAATACAGCGCCTCATACCTCTTCCATCCAGCCTAATACATCGCCTCACCCCTCTTCCATCCAGGGTAATACAGCGCCTCACACCTCTTACATCCAGCCTAATACAGCGCCTCATACCTCTTCCATCCAGCCTAATACAGCGCCTCATACCTCTTCCATCCAGCCTAATACAGCGCCTCATATCTTTTCCATCCAGCCTAATACAGCGCCTCATACCTCTTCCATCCAGCCTAATACAGCGCCTCATACCTCTTCCATCCAGCCTAATACAGCGCCTAATACCTCTTCCATCCAGCCTAATACAGCGCCTCATACCTCTTCCATACAGCCTAATACAGCGCCTCATACCTCTTCCATCCAGCCTAATACAGCGCCTCATACCTCTTCCATCCAGCCTAATACAGCGCCTCATACCTCTTCCATCCAGCCTAATACAGCGCCTCATCCCTCTTCCATTCAGCCTAATACAGCGCCTCATACCTCTTCCATCCAGCCTAATACAGCGCCTCATACCTCTTCCATCCAGCCTAATACAGAACCTCATACCTCTTCCATCCAGCCTAATACAGCGCCTCATACCTCTTCCATCCAGCCTAATACAGCGCCTCATACCTCTTCCATCCAGCCTAATACAGCGCCTCATACCTCTTCCATCCAGCCTAATACAGCGCCTCATACCTCTTCCATCCAGCCTAATACAGCGCCTCATACCTCTTCCATCCAGCCTAATACAGCGCCTCATACCTCTTCCATCCAGCCTAATACAGCGCCTCATACCTCTTCCATCCAGCCTAATACAGCGCCTCATACCTCTTCCATCCAGCCTAATACAGCGCCTCATACCTCTTCCATCCAGCCTAATACAGCGCCTCATACCTCTTCCATCCAGCCTAATACAGCGCCTCATACCTCTTCATCCAGCCTAATACAGCGCCTCATACCTCTTCCATCCAGCCTAATACAGCGCCTCATACCTCTTCCATCCAGCCTAATACAGCGCCTCATACCTCTTCCATCCAGCCTAATACAGCGCCTCATACCTCTTCCATCCAGCCTAATACAGCGCCTCATACCTCTTCCATCCAGCCTAATACAGCGCCTCACCCCTCTTCCATCCAGGGTAATACAGCGCCTCACACCTCTTACATCCAGCCTAATACAGCGCCTCATACCTCTTCCATCCAGCCTAATACAGCACCTCATACCTCTTCCATCCAGCCTAATACAGCGCCTCATACCTCTTCCATCCAGCCTAATACAGCGCCTCATATCTTTTCCATCCAGCCTAATACAGCGCCTCATACCTCTTCCATCCAGCCTAATACAGCGCCTCATACCTCTTCCATCCAGCCTAATACAGCGCCTCATACCTCTTCCATCCAGCCTAATACAGCGCCTCATACCTCTTCCATCCAGCCTAATACAGCGCCTCATACCTCTTCATCCAGCCTAATACAGCGCCTCATACCTCTTCCATCCAGCCTAATACAGCGCCTCACCCCTCTTCCATCCAGGGTAATACAGCGCCTCACACCTCTTACATCCAGCCTAATACAGCGCCTCATACCTCTTCCATCCAGCCTAATACAGCGCCTCATACCTCTTCCATCCAGCCTAATACAGCGCCTCATACCTTTTCCATCCAGCCTAATACAGCGCCTTATACCTCTTCCATCCAGCCTAATACAGCGCCTAATACCTCTTCCATCCAGCCTAATACAGCGCCTCATACCTCTTCCATCCAGCCTAATACAGCGCCTCATACCTCTTCCATCCAGCTTAATACAGCGCCTCATACCTCTTCCATCCAGCCTAATACAGCGCCTCATACCTCTTCCATCCAGCCTAATACAGCGACTCATACCTCTTCCATCCAGCCTAATACAGCGCCTCATACCTCTTCCATCCAGCCTAATACAGCGCCTCATACCTCTTCCATCCAGCCTAATACAGCGCCTCATACCTCTACCATCCAGCCTAATACAGCGCCTCATACCTCTTCCATCCAGCCTAATACAGCGCCACATACCTCTTACATCCAGCCTAATACAGCGCCTCATACCTCTTCCATCCAGCCTAATACAGCGCCTCATACCTCTTCCATCCAGCTTAATACAGCGCCTCATACCTCTTCCATCCAGCCTAATACAGCGCCTCATACCTCTTCCATCCAGCCTAATACAGCGCCTCATACCTCTTCCATCCAGCCTAATACAGCGCCTCATCCCTCTTCCATCCAGCCTAATACAGCGCCTCATACCTCTTCCATCCAGCCTAATACAGCACCTCATACCTCTTCCATCCAGCCTAATACAGCGCCTCATACCTCTTCCATCCAGCCTAATACAGCGCCTCATACCTCTTCCATCCAGCCTAATACAGCGCCTCATACCTCTTCCATCCAGCCTAATACAGCGCCTCATACCTCTTCCATCCAGCCTAATACAGCGCCTCATCCCTCTTCCATCCAGCCTAATACAGCGCCTCATACCTCTTCCATCCAGCCTAATACAGCGCCTCAAACCTCTTCCATCCAGCCAAATACAGCGCCTCATACCTCTTCCATCCAGCTTAATACAGCGCCTCATCCCTCTTCCATCCAGCCTAATACAGCGCCTCATACCTCTTCCATCCAGCCTAATACAGCGCCTCATACCTCTTCCATCCAGCCTAATACAGCGCCTCATACCTCTTCCATCCAGCCTAATACAGCGCCTCATACCTCTTCCATCCAGCCTAATACAGCGCCTCATACCTCTTCCATCCAGCCTAATACAGCGCCTCATACCTCTTCCATCCAGCCTAATACAGCGCCTCATACCTCTTCCATCCAGCCTAATACAGCGCCTCATACCTCTTCCATCCAGCCTAATACAGCGCCTCATACCTCTTCCATCCAGCCTAATACAGCGCCTCATACCTCTTCCATCCAGCCTAATACAGCGCCTCATACCTCTTCCATCCAGCCTAATACAGCGCCTCATACCTCTTCCATCCAGCCTAATACAGCGCCTCATACCTCTTCCATCCAGCCTAATACAGCGCCTCATACCTCTTCCATCCAGCCTAATACAGCGCCTCATGCCTCTTCCATCCAGCTTAATACAGCGCCTCATGCCTCTTCCATCCAGCCTAATACAGCGCCTCATACCTCTTCCATCCAGCCTAATACAGCGCCTCATACCTCTTCCATCCAGCTTAATACAGCGCCTCATACCTCTTCCATCCAGCCTAATACAGCGCCTCATACCTCTTCCATCCAGCCTAATACAGCGCCTCATACCTCTTCCATCCAGCCTAATACAGCGCCTCATACCTCTTCCATCCAGCCTAATACAGCGCCTCATACCTCTTCCATCCAGCCTAATACAGCGCCTCATACCTCTTCCATCCAGCCTAATACAGCGCCTCATACCTCTTCCATCCAGCCTAATACAGCGCCTCATCCCTCTTCCATCCAGCCTAATACAGCGCCTCATACCTCTTCCATCCAGCCTAATACAGCGCCTCATACCTCTTCCATCCAGCCTAATACAGAACCTCATACCTCTTCCATCCAGCCTAATACAGCGCCTCATACCTCTTCCATCCAGCCTAATACAGCGCCTCATACCTCTTCCATCCAGCCTAATACAGCGCCTCATACCTCTTCCATCCAGCCTAATACAGCGCCTCATACCTCTTCCATCCAGCCTAATACAGCGCCTCATACCTCTTCCATCCAGCCTAATACAGCGCCTCATACCTCTTCCATCCAGCCTAATACAGCGCCTCATACCTCTTCCATCCAGCCTAATACAGCGCCTCATACCTCTTCCATCCAGCCTAATACAGCGCCTCATACCTCTTCCATCCAGCCTAATACAGCGCCTCATACCTCTTCCATCCAGCCTAATACAGCGCCTCATACCTCTTCATCCAGCCTAATACAGCGCCTCATACCTCTTCCATCCAGTCTAATACAGCGCCTCATACCTCTTCCATCCAGCCTAATACAGCGCCTCATACCTCTTCCATCCAGCCTAATACAGCGCCTCATACCTCTTCCATCCAGCCTAATACAGCGCCTCACCCCTCTTCCATCCAGGGTAATACAGCGCCTCACACCTCTTACATCCAGCCTAATACAGCGCCTCATACCTCTTCCATCCAGCCTAATACAGCGCCTCATACCTCTTCCATCCAGCCTAATACAGCGCCTCATACCTCTTCCATCCAGCCTAATACAGCGCCTCATATCTTTTCCATCCAGCCTAATACAGCGCCTCATACCTCTTCCATCCAGCCTAATACAGCGCCTCATACCTCTTCCATCCAGCCTAATACAGCGCCTAATACCTCTTCCATCCAGCCTAATACAGCGCCTCATACCTCTTCCATCCAGCCTAATACAGCGCCTCATACCTCTTCCATCCAGCCTAATACAGCGCCTCATACCTCTTCCATCCAGCCTAATACAGCGCCTCATACCTCTTCCATCCAGCCTAATACAGCGCCTCATACCTCTTCCATCCAGCCTAATACAGCGCCTCATACCTCTTCCATCCAGCCTAATACAGCGCCTCATACCTCTTCCATCCAGCCTAATACAGCGCCTCATACCTCTTCCATCCAGCCTAATACAGCGCCTCATACCTCTTCATCCAGCCTAATACAGCGCCTCATACCTCTTCCATCCAGCCTAATACAGCGCCTCACCCCTCTTCCATCCAGGGTAATACAGCGCCTCACACCTCTTACATCCAGCCTAATACAGCGCCTCATACCTCTTCCATCCAGCCTAATACAGCGCCTCATACCTCTTCCATCCAGCCTAATACAGCGCCTCATATCTTTTCCATCCAGCCTAATACAGCGCCTTATACCTCTTCCATCCAGCCTAATACAGCGCCTAATACCTCTTCCATCCAGCCTAATACAGCGCCTCATACCTCTTCCATCCAGCCTAATACAGCGCCTCATACCTCTTCCATCCAGCTTAATACAGCGCCTCATACCTCTTCCATCCAGCCTAATACAGCGCCTCATACCTCTTCCATCCAGCCTAATACAGCGCCTCATACCTCTTCCATCCAGCCTAATACAGCGCCTCATACCTCTTCCATCCAGCCTAATACAGCGCCTCATACCTCTTCCATCCAGCCTAATACAGCGCCTCATACCTCTACCATCCAGCCTAATACAGCGCCTCATACCTCTTCCATCCAGCCTAATACAGCGCCACATACCTCTTACATCCAGCCTAATACAGCGCCTCATACCTCTTCCATCCAGCCTAATACAGCGCCTCATACCTCTTCCATCCAGCCTAATACAGCGCCTCATACCTCTTCCATCCAGCCTAATACAGCGCCTCATACCTCTTCCATCCAGTCTAATACAGCGCCTCATACCTCTTCCATCCAGCCTAATACAGCGCCTCATCCCTCTTCCATCCAGCCTAATACAGCGCCTCATACCTCTTCCATCCAGCCTAATACAGCGCCTCATACCTCTTCCATCCAGCCTAATACAGCGCCTCATACCTCTTCCATCCAGCCTAATACAGCGCCTCATACCTCTTCCATCCAGCCTAATACAGCGCCTCATACCTCTTCCATCCAGCCTAATACAGCGCCTCATACCTCTTCCATCCAGCCTAATACAGCGCCTCATCCCTCTTCCATCCAGCCTAATACAGCGCCTCATACCTCTTCCATCCAGCCTAATACAGCGCCTCATACCTCTTCCATCCAGCCTAATACAGCGCCTCATACCTCTTCCATCCAGCCTAATACAGCGCCTCAAACCTCTTCCATCCAGCCTAATACAGCGCCTCATACCTCTTCCATCCAGCTTAATACAGCGCCTCATCCCTCTTCCATCCAGCCTAATACAGCGCCTCATACCTCTTCCATCCAGCCTAATACAGCGCCTCATACCTCTTCCATCCAGCCTAATACAGCGCCTCATACCTCTTCCATCCAGCCTAATACAGCGCCTCATACCTCTTCCATCCAGCCTAATACATCGCCTCATACCTCTTCCATCCAGCCTAATACAGCGCCTCATACCTCTTCCATCCAGCCTAATACAGCGCCTCATACCTCTTCCATCCAGCCTAATACAGCGCCTCATACCTCTTCCATCCAGCCTAATACAGCGCCTCATACCTCTTCCATCCAGCCTAATACAGCGCCTCATACCTCTTCCATCCAGCCTAATACAGCGCCTCATACCTCTTCCATCCAGCCTAATACAGCGCCTCATGCCTCTTCCATCCAGCCTAATACAGCGCCTCATACCTCTTCCATCCAGCCTAATACAGCGCCTCATGCCTCTTCCATCCAGCTTAATACAGCGCCTCATGCCTCTTCCATCCAGCCTAATACAGCGCCTCATACCTCTTCCATCCAGCCTAATACAGCGCCTCATACCTCTTCCATCCAGCTTAATACAGCGCCTCATACCTCTTCCATCCAGCCTAATACAGCGCCTCATACCTCTTCCATCCAGCCTAATACAGCGCCTCATACCTCTTCCATCCAGCCTAATACAGCGCCTCATACCTCTTCCATCCAGCCTAATACAGCGCCTCATACCTCTTCCATCCAGCCTAATACAGCGCCTCATACCTCTACCATCCAGCCTAATACAGCGCCTCATACCTCTTCCATCCAGCCTAATACAGCGCCACATACCTCTTACATCCAGCCTTATACAGCGCCTCATACCTCTTCCATCCAGCCTAATACAGCGCCTCATACCTCTTCCATCCAGCTTAATACAGCGCCTCATACCTCTTCCATCCAGCCTAATACAGCGCCTCATACCTCTTCCATCCAGCCTAATACAGCGCCTCATACCTCTTCCATCCAGCCTAATACAGCGCCTCATACCTCTTCCATCCAGCTTAATACAGCGCCTCATACCTCTTCCATCCAGCCTAATACAGCGCCTCATACCTCTTCCATCCAGCCTAATACAGCGCCTCATACCTCTTCCATCCAGCCTAATACAGCGCCTCATACCTCTTCCATCCAGCCTAATACAGCGCCTCATACCTCTTCCATCCAGCCTAATACAGCGCCTCATACCTCTTCCATCCAGCCTAATACAGCGCCTCATACCTCTTCCATCCAGCCTAATACAGCGCCTCATACCTCTTCCATCCAGCCTAATACAGCGCCTCATACCTCTTCCATCCAGCCTAATACAGCGCCTCATACCTCTTCCATCCAGCCTAATACAGCGCCTCATACCTCTTCCATCCAGCCTAATACAGCGCCTCATACCTCTTCCATCCAGCCTAATACAGCGCCTCATACCTCTTCCATCCAGCCTAATACAGCGCCTCATACCTCTTCATCCAGCCTAATACAGCGCCTCATACCTCTTCCATCCAGCCTAATACAGCGCCTCACCCCTCTTCCATCCAGGGTAATACAGCGCCTCACACCTCTTACATCCAGCCTAATACAGCGCCTCATACCTCTTCCATCCAGCCTAATACAGCGCCTCATACCTCTTCCATCCAGCCTAATACAGCGCCTCATATCTTTTCCATTCAGCCTAATACAGCGCCTAATACCTCTTCCATCCAGCCTAATACAGCGCCTCATACCTCTTCCATCCAGCCTAATACAGCGCCTCATACCTCTTCCATCCAGCTTAATACAGCGCCTCATACCTCTTCCATCCAGCCTAATACAGCGCCTCATACCTCTTCCATCCAGCCTAATACAGCGCCTCATACCTCTTCCATCCAGCCTAATACAGCGCCTCATACCTCTTCCATCCAGCCTAATACAGCGCCTCATACCTCTTCCATCCAGCCTAATACAGCGCCTCATACCTCTACCATCCAGCCTAATACAGCGCCTCATACCTCTTCCATCCAGCCTAATACAGCGCCACATACCTCTTACATCCAGCCTAATACAGCGCCTCATACCTCTTCCATCCAGCCTAATACAGCGCCTCATACCTCTTCCATCCAGCCTAATACAGCGCCTCATACCTCTTCCATCCAGCCTAATACAGCGCCTCATACCTCTTCCATCCAGTCTAATACAGCGCCTCATACCTCTTCCATCCAGCCTAATACAGCGCCTCATCCCTCTTCCATCCAGCCTAATACAGCGCCTCATACCTCTTCCATCCAGCCTAATACAGCACCTCATACCTCTTCCATCCAGCCTAATACAGCGCCTCATACCTCTTCCATCCAGCCTAATACAGCGCCTCATACCTCTTCCATCCAGCCTAATACAGCGCCTCATACCTCTTCCATCCAGCCTAATACAGCGCCTCATACCTCTTCCATCCAGCCTAATACAGCGCCTCATCCCTCTTCCATCCAGCCTAATACAGCGCCTCATACCTCTTCCATCCAGCCTAATACAGCGCCTCAAACCTCTTCCATCCAGCCTAATACAGCGCCTCATACCTCTTCCATCCAGCTTAATACAGCGCCTCATCCGTCTTCCATCCAGCCTAATACAGCGCCTCATACCTCTTCCATCCAGCCTAATACAGCGCCTCATACCTCTTCCATCCAGCCTAATACAGCGCCTCATACCTCTTCCATCCAGCCTAATACAGCGCCTCATACCTCTTCCATCCAGCCTAATACAGCGCCTCATACCTCTTCCATCCAGCCTAATACAGCGCCTCATACCTCTTCCATCCAGCCTAATACAGCGCCTCATACCTCTTCCATCCAGCCTAATACAGCGCCTCATACCTCTTCCATCCAGCCTAATACAGCGCCTCATACCTCTTCCATCCAGCCTAATACAGCGCCTCATACCTCTTCCATCCAGCCTAATACAGCGCCTCATACCTCTTCCATCCAGCCTAATACAGCGCCTCATACCTCTTCCATCCAGCCTAATACAGCGCCTCATACCTCTTCCATCCAGCTTAATACAGCGCCTCATACCTCTTCCATCCAGCCTAATACAGCGCCTCATACCTCTTCCATCCAGTCTAATACAGCGCCTCATACCTCTTCCATCCAGCCTAATACAGCGCCTCATCCCTCTTCCATCCAGCCTAATACAGCGCCTCATACCTCTTCCATCCAGCCTAATACAGCGCCTCATACCTCTTCCATCCAGCCTAATACAGCGCCTCATACCTCTTCATCCAGCCTAATACAGCGCCTCATACCTCTTCCATCCAGCCTAATACAGCGCCTCACCCCTCTTCCATCCAGGGTAATACAGCGCCTCACACCTCTTACATCCAGCCTAATACAGCGCCTCATACCTCTTCCATCCAGCCTAATACAGCGCCTCATACCTCTTCCATCCAGCCTAATACAGCGCCTCATATCTTTTCCATCCAGCCTAATACAGCGCCTTATACCTCTTCCATCCAGCCTAATACAGCGCCTAATACCTCTTCCATCCAGCCTAATACAGCGCCTCATACCTCTTCCATCCAGCCTAATACAGCGCCTCATACCTCTTCCATCCAGCTTAATACAGCGCCTCATACCTCTTCCATCCAGCCTAATACAGCGCCTCATACCTCTTCCATCCAGCCTAATATAGCGCCTCATACCTCTTCCATCCAGCCTAATACAGCGCCTCATACCTCTTCCATCCAGCCTAATACAGCGCCTCATACCTCTTCCATCCAGCCTAATACAGCGCCTCATACCTCTACCATCCAGCCTAATACAGCGCCTCATACCTCTTCCATCCAGCCTAATACAGCGCCACATACCTCTTACATCCAGCCTAATACAGCGCCTCATACCTCTTCCATCCAGCCTAATACAGCGCCTCATACCTCTTCCATCCAGCTTAATACAGCGCCTCATACCTCTTCCATCCAGCCTAATACAGCGCCTCATACCTCTTCCATCTAGTCTAATACAGCGCCTCATACCTCTTCCATCCAGCCTAATACAGCGCCTCATCCCTCTTCCATCCAGCCTAATACAGCGCCTCATACCTCTTCCATCCAGCCTAATACAGCGCCTCATACCTCTTCCATCCAGCCTAATACAGCGCCTCATACCTCTTCATCCAGCCTAATACAGCGCCTCATACCTCTTCCATCCAGCCTAATACAGCGCCTCACCCCTCTTCCATCCAGGGTAATACAGCGCCTCACACCTCTTACATCCAGCCTAATACAGCGCCTCATACCTCTTCCATCCAGCCTAATACAGCGCCTCATACCTCTTCCATCCAGCCTAATACAGCGCCTCATATCTTTTCCATCCAGCCTAATACAGCGCCTTATACCTCTTCCATCCAGCCTAATACAGCGCCTAATACCTCTTCCATCCAGCCTAATACAGCGCCTCATACCTCTTCCATCCAGCCTAATACAGCGCCTCATACCTCTTCCATCCAGCCTAATACAGCGCCTCATCCCTCTTCCATCCAGCCTAATACAGCGCCTCATACCTCTTCCATCCAGCCTAATACAGCGCCTCATACCTCTTCCATCCAGCCTAATACAGCGCCTCATACCTCTTCATCCAGCCTAATACAGCGCCTCATACCTCTTCCATCCAGCCTAATACAGCGCCTCACCCCTCTTCCATCCAGGGTAATACAGCGCCTCACACCTCTTACATCCAGCCTAATACAGCGCCTCATACCTCTTCCATCCAGCCTAATACAGCGCCTCATACCTCTTCCATCCAGCCTAATACAGCGCCTCATATCTTTTCCATCCAGCCTAATACAGCGCCTTATACCTCTTCCATCCAGCCTAATACAGCGCCTAATACCTCTTCCATCCAGCCTAATACAGCGCCTCATACCTCTTCCATCCAGCCTAATACAGCGCCTCATACCTCTTCCATCCAGCTTAATACAGCGCCTCATACCTCTTCCATCCAGCCTAATACAGCGCCTCATACCTCTTCCATCCAGCCTAATACAGCGCCTCATACCTCTTCCATCCAGCCTAATACAGCGCCTCATACCTCTTCCATCCAGCCTAATACAGCGCCTCATACCTCTTCCATCCAGCCTAATACAGCGCCTCATACCTCTACCATCCAGCCTAATACAGCGCCTCATACCTCTTCCATCCAGCCTAATACAGCGCCACATACCTCTTACATCCAGCCTAATACAGCGCCTCATACCTCTTCCATCCAGCCTAATACAGCGCCTCATACCTCTTCCATCCAGCTTAATACAGCGCCTCATACCTCTTCCATCCAGCCTAATACAGCGCCTCATACCTCTTCCATCTAGTCTAATACAGCGCCTCATACCTCTTCCATCCAGCCTAATACAGCGCCTCATCCCTCTTCCATCCAGCCTAATACAGCGCCTCATACCTCTTCCATCCAGCCTAATACAGCGCCTCATACCTCTTCCATCCAGCCTAATACAGCGCCTCATACCTCTTCATCCAGCCTAATACAGCGCCTCATACCTCTTCCATCCAGCCTAATACAGCGCCTCACCCCTCTTCCATCCAGGGTAATACAGCGCCTCACACCTCTTCCATCCAGCCTAATACAGCGCCTCATACCTCTTCCATCCAGCCTAATACAGCGCCTCATACCTCTTCCATCCAGCCTAATACAGCGCCTCATATCTTTTCCATCCAGCCTAATACAGCGCCTTATACCTCTTCCATCCAGCCTAATACAGCGCCTAATACCTCTTCCATCCAGCCTAATACAGCGCCTCATACCTCTTCCATCCAGCCTAATACAGCGCCTCATACCTCTTCCATCCAGCTTAATACAGCGCCTCATACCTCTTCCATCCAGCCTAATACAGCGCCTCATACCTCTTCCATCCAGCCTAATACAGCGCCTCATACCTCTTCCATCCAGCCTAATACAGCGCCTCATACCTCTTCATCCAGCCTAATACAGCGCCTCATACCTCTTCCATCCAGCCTAATACAGCGCCTCACCCCTCTTCCATCCAGGGTAATACAGCGCCTCACACCTCTTACATCCAGCCTAATACAGCGCCTCATACCTCTTCCATCCAGCCTAATACAGCGCCTCATACCTCTTCCATCCAGCCTAATACAGCGCCTCATATCTTTTCCATCCAGCCTAATACAGCGCCTTATACCTCTTCCATCCAGCCTAATACAGCGCCTAATACCTCTTCCATCCAGCCTAATACAGCGCCTCATACCTCTTCCATCCAGCCTAATACAGCGCCTCATACCTCTTCCATCCAGCTTAATACAGCGCCTCATACCTCTTCCATCCAGCCTAATACAGCGCCTCATACCTCTTCCATCCAGCCTAATACAGCGCCTCATACCTCTTCCATCCAGCCTAATACAGCGCCTCATACCTCTTCCATCCAGCCTAATACAGCGCCTCATACCTCTTCCATCCAGCCTAATACAGCGCCTCATACCTCTACCATCCAGCCTAATACAGCGCCTCATACCTCTTCCATCCAGCCTAATACAGCGCCACATACCTCTTACATCCAGCCTAATACAGCGCCTCATACCTCTTCCATCCAGCCTAATACAGCGCCTCATACCTCTTCCATCCAGCTTAATACAGCGCCTCATACCTCTTCCATCCAGCCTAATACAGCGCCTCATACCTCTTCCATCCAGTCTAATACAGCGCCTCATACCTCTTCCATCCAGCCTAATACAGCGCCTCATCCCTCTTCCATCCAGCCTAATACAGCGCCTCATACCTCTTCCATCCAGCTTAATACAGCGCCTCATACCTCTTCCATCCAGCCTAATACAGCGCCTCATACCTCTTCCATCCAGCCTAATACAGCGCCTCATACCTCTTCCATCCAGCCTAATACAGCGCCTCATACCTCTTCCATCCAGCCTAATACAGCGCCTCATACCTCTTCCATCCAGCCTAATACAGCGCCTCATCCCTCTTCCATCCAGCCTAATACAGCGCCTCATACCTCTTCCATCCAGCCTAATACAGCGCCTCATACCTCTTCCATCCAGCCTAATACAGCGCCTCATACCTCTTCCATCCAGCCTAATACAGCGCCTCAAACCTCTTCCATCCAGCCTAATACAGCGCCTCATACCTCTTCCATCCAGCCTAATACAGCGCCTCATCCCTCTTCCATCCAGCCTAATACAGCGCCTCATACCTCTTCCATCCAGCCTAATACAGCGCCTCATACCTCTTCCATCCAGCCTAATACAGCGCCTCATACCTCTTCCATCCAGCCTAATACAGCGCCTCATACCTCTTCCATCCAGCCTAATACATCGCCTCATACCTCTTCCATCCAGCCTAATACAGCGCCTCATACCTCTTCCATCCAGCCTAATACAGCGCCTCATACCTCTTCCATCCAGCCTAATACAGCGCCTCATACCTCTTCCATCCAGCCTAATACAGCGCCTCATACCTCTTCCATCCAGCCTAATACAGCGCCTCATACCTCTTCCATCCAGCCTAATACAGCGCCTCATGCCTCTTCCATCCAGCCTAATACAGCGCCGCATACATCTTCCATCCAGCCTAATACAGCGCCTCATGCCTCTTCCATCCAGCTTAATACAGCGCCTCATGCCTCTTCCATCCAGCCTAATACAGCGCCTCATACCTCTTCCATCCAGCCTAATACAGCGCCTCATACCTCTTCCATCCAGCTTAATACAGCGCCTCATACCTCTTCCATCCAGCCTAATACAGCGCCTCATACCTCTTCCATCCAGCCTAATACAGCGCCTCATACCTCTTCCATCCAGCCTAATACAGCGCCTCATACCTCTTCCATCCAGCCTAATACAGCGCCTCATACCTCTTCCATCCAGCCTAATACAGCGCCTCATACCTCTACCATCCAGCCTAATACAGCGCCTCATACCTCTTCCATCCAGCCTAATACAGCGCCACATACCTCTTACATCCAGCCTTATACAGCGCCTCATACCTCTTCCATCCAGCCTAATACAGCGCCTCATACCTCTTCCATCCAGCTTAATACAGCGCCTCATACCTCTTCCATCCAGCCTAATACAGCGCCTCATACCTCTTCCATCCAGCCTAATACAGCGCCTCATACCTCTTCCATCCAGCCTAATACAGCGCCTCATACCTCTTCCATCCAGCTTAATACAGCGCCTCATACCTCTTCCATCCAGCCTAATACAGCGCCTCATACCTCTTCCATCCAGCCTAATACAGCGCCTCATACCTCTTCCATCCAGCCTAATACAGCGCCTCATACCTCTTCCATCCAGCCTAATACAGCGCCTCATACCTCTTCCATCCAGCCTAATACAGCGCCTTATACCTCTTCCATCCAGCCTAATACAGCGCCTCATACCTCTTCCATCCAGCCTAATACAGCGCCTCATACCTCTTCCATCCAGCCTAATACAGCGCCTCATACCTCTTCCATCCAGCCTAATACAGCGCCTCATACCTCTTCCATCCAGCCTAATACAGCGCCTCATACCTCTTCCATCCAGCCTAATACAGCGCCTCATGCCTCTTCCATCCAGCTTAATACAGCGCCTCATGCCTCTTCCATCCAGCCTAATACAGCGCCTCATACCTCTTCCATCCAGCCTAATACAGCGCCTCATACCTCTTCCATCCAGCCTAATACAGCGCCTCATACCTCTTCCATCCAGCCTAATACAGCGCCTCATACCTCTTCCATCCAGCCTAATACAGCGCCTCATACCTCTTCCATCCAGCCTAATACAGCGCCTCATACCTCTTCCATCCAGCCTAATACAGCGCCTCATACCTCTTCCATCCAGCCTAATACAGCGCCTCATACCTCTTCCATCCAGCCTAATACAGCGCCTCATACCTCTTCCATCCAGCCTAATACAGCGCCTCATACCTCTTCCATCCAGCCTAATACAGCGCCTCATACCTCTTCCATCCAGCCTAATACAGCGCCTCATACCTCTTCCATCCAGCCTAATACAGCGCCTCATACCTCTTCCATCCAGCCTAATACAGCGCCTCATACATCTTCCATCCAGCCTAATACAGCGCCTCATACCTCTTCCATCCAGCCTAATACAGCGCCTCATACCTCTTCCATCCAGCCTAATACAGCGCCTCATACCTCTTCCATCCAGCCTAATACAGCGCCTCATACCTCTTCCATCCAGCCTAATACAGCGCCTCATACCTCTTCCATCCAGCCTAATACAGCGCCTCATACCTCTTCCATCCAGCCTAATACAGCGCCTCATACCTCTTCCATCCAGCCTAATACAGCGCCTCATACCTCTTCCATCCAGCCTAATACAGCGCCTCATACCTCTTCCATCCAGCCTAATACAGCGCCTCATGCCTCTTCCATCCAGCTTAATACAGCGCCTCATGCCTCTTCCATCCAGCCTAATACAGCGCCTCATACCTCTTCCATCCAGCCTAATACAGCGCCTCATACCTCTTCCATCCAGCCTAATACAGCGCCTCATACCTCTTCCATCCAGCCTAATACAGCGCCTCATACCTCTTCCATCCAGCCTAATACAGCGCCTCATCCCTCTTCCATCCAGCCTAATACAGCGCCTCATACCTCTTCCATCCAGCCTAATACAGCGCCTCATACCTCTTCCATCCAGCCTAATACAGCGCCTCATACCTCTTCCATCCAGCCTAATACAGCGCCTCATACCTCTTCCATCCAGCTTAATACAGCGCCTCATACCTCTTCCATCCAGCCTAATACAGCGCCTCATACCTCTTCCATCCAGCCTAATACAGCGCCTCATACCTCTTCCATCCAGCCTAATACAGCGCCTCATACCTCTTCCATCCAGCCTAATACAGCGCCTCATACCTCTTCCATCCAGCCTAATACAGCGCCTCATACCTCTACCATCCAGCCTAATACAGCGCCTCATACCTCTTCCATCCAGCCTAATACAGCGCCACATACCTCTTACATCCAGCCTTATACAGCGCCTCATACCTCTTCCATCCAGCCTAATACAGCGCCTCATACCTCTTCCATCCAGCTTAATACAGCGCCTCATACCTCTTCCATCCAGCCTAATACAGCGCCTCATACCTCTTCCATCCAGCCTAATACAGCGCCTCATACCTCTTCCATCCAGCTTAATACAGCGCCTCATACCTCTTCCATCCAGCCTAATACAGCGCCTCATACCTCTTCCATCCAGCCTAATACAGCGCCTCATACCTCTTCCATCCAGCTTAATACAGCGCCTCATACCTCTTCCATCCAGCCTAATACAGCGCCTCATACCTCTTCCATCCAGCCTAATACAGCGCCTCATACCTCTTCCATCCAGCCTAATACAGCGCCTCATACCTCTTCCATCCAGCCTAATACAGCGCCTCATACCTCTTCCATCCAGCCTAATACAGCGCCTCATACCTCTTCCATCCAGCCTAATACAGCGCCTCATACCTCTTCCATCCAGCCTAATACAGCGCCTCATACCTCTTCCATCCAGCCTAATACAGCGCCTCATGCCTCTTCCATCCAGCCTAATACAGCGCCTCATACCTCTTCCATCCAGCCTAATACAGCGCCTCATGCCTCTTCCATCCAGCCTAATACAGCGCCTCATGCCTCTTCCATCCAGCTTAATACAGCGCCTCATGCCTCTTCCATCCAGCCTAATACAGCGCCTCATACCTCTTCCATCCAGCCTAATACAGCGCCTCATACCTCTTCCATCCAGCCTAATACAGCGCCTCATACCTCTTCCATCCAGCCTAATACAGCGCCTCATACCTCTTCCATCCAGCCTAATACAGCGCCTCATACCTCTTCCATCCAGCCTAATACAGCGCCTCATACCTCTTCCATCCAGCCTAATACAGCGCCTCATACCTCTTCCATCCAGCCTAATACAGCGCCTCATACCTCTTCCATCCAGCCTTATACAGCGCCTCATACCTCTTCCATCCAGCCTAATACAGCGCCTCATACCTCTTCCATTAAGCCTAATACAGCGCCTCATACCTCTTCCATCCAGCCTAATACAGCGCCTCATACCTCTTCCATCCAGCCTAATACAGCGCCTCATACCTCTTCCATCCAGCCTAATACAGCGCCTCATACCTCTTCCATCCAGCCTAATACAGCGCCTCATACCTCTTCCATCCAGCCTAATACAGCGCCTCATACCTCTTCCATCCAGCCTAATACAGCGCCTCATACCTCTTCCATCCAGCCTAATACAGCGCCTCATACCTCTTCCATCCAGCCTAATACAGCGCCTCATACCTCTTCCATCCAGCCTAATACAGCGCCTCATACCTCTTCCATCCAGCCTAATACAGCGCCTCATACCTCTTCCATCCAGCCTAATACAGCGCCTCATACCTCTTCCATCCAGCCTAATACAGCGCCTCATACCTCTTCCATCCAGCCTAATACAGCGCCTCATACCTCTTCCATCCAGCCTAATACAGCGCCTCATACCTCTTCCATCCAGCCTAATACAGCGCCTCATGCCTCTTCCATCCAGCTTAATACAGCGCCTCATGCCTCTTCCATCCAGCCTAATACAGCGCCTCATACCTCTTCCATCCAGCCTAATACAGCGCCTCATACCTCTTCCATCCAGCCTAATACAGCGCCTCATACCTCTTCCATCCAGCCTAATACAGCGCCTCATACCTCTTCCATCCAGCCTAATACAGCGCCTCATACCTCTTCCATCCAGCCTAATACAGCGCCTCATACCTCTTCCATCCAGCCTAATACAGCGCCTCATACCTCTTCCATCCAGCCTAATACAGCGCCTCATACCTCTTCCATCCAGCCTAATACAGCGCCTCATACCTCTTCCATCCAGCCTAATACAGCGCCTCATACCTCTTCCATCCAGCCTAATACAGCGCCTCATACCTCTTCCATCCAGCCTAATACAGCGCCTCATACCTCTTCCATCCAGCCTAATACAGCGCCTCATACCTCTTCCATCCAGCCTAATACAGCGCCTCATACCTCTTCCATCCAGCCTAATACAGCGCCTCATACCTCTTCCATCCAGCCTAATACAGCGCCACATACCTCTTCGATCCAGCCTAATACAGCGCCTCATCCCTCTTCCATCCAGCCTAATACAGCGCCTCATACCTCTTCCATCCAGCCTAATACAGCGCCTCATACCTCTTCCATCCAGCCTAATACAGCGCCACATACCTCTTCCATCCAGCCTAATACAGCGCCTCATACCTCTTCCATCCAGCCTAATACAGCGCCTAATACCTCTTCCATCCAGCCTAATACAGCGCCACATACCTCTTCTATCCAGCCTAATACAGCGCCTCATACCTCTTCCATCCAGCCTAATACAGCGCCTCATACCTCTTCCATCCAGCCTAATACAGCGCCTCATACCTCTTCCATCCAGCCTAATACAGCGCCTCATACCTCTTCCAGCCAGCCTAATACAGCGCCTCATACCTCTTCCATCCAGCCTAATACAGCGCCTCATACCTCTTCCATCCAGCCTAATACAGCGCCTCATACCTCTTCCATCCAGCCTAATACAGCGCCTCATACCTCTTCCATCCAGCCTAATACAGCGCCTCATACCTCTTCCATCCAGCCTAATACAGCGCCTCATACCTCTTCCATCCAGCCTAATACAGCGCCTCATACCTCTTCCATCCAGCCTAATACAGCGCCTCATACCTCTTCCATCCAGCCTAATACAGCGCCTCATACCTCTTCCATCCAGCCTAATACAGCGCCTCATACCTCTTCCATCCAGCCTAATACAGCGCCTCATACCTCTTCCATCCAGCCTAATACAGCGCCTCATACCTCTTCCATCCAGCCTAATACAGCGCCTCATACCTCTTCCATCCAGCCTAATACAGCGCCACATACCTCTTCGATCCAGTGATGTCTCCTTTGATGTAGACGTTCTCTGTCCTCATCTTCTCCATTCAGACCAGACCGCCATGATGATTTCTTTCAGCCATCTCTTCTCTCTGCAGAGTTTGACAGACATCTTAGTTTCCTACTTTTCCATCATCCTCCCACCTTCTCAACGCCCCGTCCTGCCACCCCCAATACTGTGCCCGCTGTGCCCCCTATACTGGTTACACACAGATAGTTCCCCTCCAATAATTATTGGCACACAGTGTCCCCGACACTAACAGTGTGAACATAATGTTCCCCAAAAATAACTGTGCTAAGCTGATACCGTGCCAGGCGCCCCCACAGTAATACTGCTCCACCAATAGAAATAATCATCTACCAGACTACACGTAGTAGTAATAATGACCCCACTGTGTCCCAGAAGTAATAATGCTCCCATAGTCCTCATACTAGTATTCATGTTCCTCATAGTCCCGCCCACCATAATGCCCCCGGTATTAATAATACTCTTTATAATGTGTTACAGTAAAAATAAAAGTGCCCTGTTGTGTGGCAGTATAAAAAATACCTCCTCTTAGTGCCCCCTGTAGAGCCAATGTCCTCATAGTGCCCTCATAATGCGTGCCAATGCCCCTTACTGTGTGCCCAAAAAACCCTCTTAGTGCCCCCAGTTGAGACAAGGTCCCCATAATGCCCTATAATTTGCGCCAGTATGAAATACTCCTATATCGTGCCCCAATAGTGCGGCTCCCCTTATCCCCATGGTGCCTGACAATGTGTGTGCCAGAATAAAATGCCCCCATAATGTGTGCCAGTATAATTCCCCTATATAATGACCCCAATAGGGCTCCTCTCCCCCCTTCTCCATAGTGCCCCCCATGTCTGCCAGTATATAAGATAGGGCCCCCATATTGCTCCCCATGTGTGCCAGTATACAAGATAGCCCCCCCATAGTGCTCCTCCCCCTCCATAGTGCCCCCCATGTCTGCCAGTATATAAAATAGGCAGGACCCCCCCCCCCCCCATATGTCACTTGCTCAGATAGGCCCCCATATCTGTTGCTCAGGACCCCCCATATCAGTTGCTCAGACCCCCCCTCCTATATCAGTTGCTCATTCAGGCCCCCCATATGTCACTTGCTCAGGACCCCCACCCAAATCAGTTGCTCAGGGGGACCCACCTCCCATATTAGTTGCTTATTCAGGCCCCCCATATGCCAGTTGCCCAGGACCCCCCCATATCAGTTACTCAGAAGGACCCCCCAATATCAGTTGTTTATTTATTCAGCCCCCCCAGGGCCCCATCAGACCTAGCTCTCCTGCTCGGCTGCTCTCCGTGTCCAGATGTGAGTGCCTGCCCTGCTGGTCACGTGACCTGACTGCGTACAACGTCCGGTCATAGTGCGCGCTGTGCGCAGTCAGGCCGCAGGGGTAAGTAAGCGCCGATCTCTTGCATACTATCGAGTGCTTATGAATGGGCCCCCTCACACGCCGGGCCCCTGTGCAGCTGCTCCAGCTTATGTCCGCCCCTTGGCGTTTCCTCTGCAGTGCTGAAAACATCATCCATTGACAGGGGGTCCACGTGATTGTCTGCAGCGGTGACCTCCATCATGTGACCACTTCTTGTGAGGCAAGGGGCGGAGTCTGCTGCAGCGGCCACAGGCCTCCCCCCTCACAGACACTGAACCAAGTGGCGGGGACCAGGTGAGTATGACCACCACCACGGGTCGGAGAAGGACACTTCCACACTTGCATTAAAGTTTTCTGGCGCTGAGTTCCGTCCTCGGGGCTAAATACCGGAAAAGAACGGATCAGTTTCATCCCCATGGATTCTGAATGGAGAGCGATCCGCTCAGGAGGCATCAGGACGTCCTCAGTTGAGTCACTCTTACAGTATTCGGCCGGAGAAAATACTTGCTGGAATGCCGGAACCGCCATTAATTTCCATTGAAATGTATTAATGTCGGATCCGGTAGCAACTGTTCCGGAAAACCGGATCTGGTTTCCCAGTCCGTGCATGCGCAGACCTTTACAAAATGTAAAAAAAAAAAATACCGGATCTGTTTTTCGGGATGACACCGGAGAAACAGATCTGGTGTTTCAATGCATTTGTCAGCCGGATACGGATCCGCGACGGAACTGCCTGCCGGAATCCAACAACGCAAGTGTGAAAGCCCCCTGACCCCTCAGACCAGGCAACTCTGGAGCCTGGAGAGTAGAGGGACCACTGGATCCCAGGTACGCAGCATTAACCCCTTCACTGCCCCCTTCATTGCTGTAGACCACCGTATATACTGACATTAACCCCTTCACTGCCCTAGACCACCTTGTATACTGACATGAACACCATTCACTGCCCTAGAACACCATGTATACTGACATTAACCCCTTCACTGCCCTAGACCACCTTGTATACTGACATTAACCCCTTCACTGCCCCATACCACCTTATATACTGACATTAACCCCTTCACTGCCCTAGACCACCTTGTATACTGACATTAACCCCTTCACTGCCCCATACCACCTTATATACTGACATTAACTCCTTCACTGCCCTAGAACACCATGTATACTGACATTAACCCCTTTACTGTCCTAGAACACCTTATATACTGACATTAACCCCTTCACTGCCCTAGAACTCCATGTATGACATTAACCCCTTCACTGTCCTAGACCACCTTATATACTGACATTAACACCATTCACTGCCCTAGAACACCATGTATACTGACATTAACCCCTTCACTGCCCTAGACCACCTTGTATACTGACATTAACCCCTTCACTGCCCTAGACCACCTTGTATACTGACATTAACACCATTCACTGCCCTAGACCACCTTGTATACTGACATTAACACCATTCACTGCCCTAGAACACCATGTATACTGACATTAACTCCTTCACTGCCCTAGAACACCATGTATACTGACATTAACCCCTTTACTGTCCTAGAACACCTTATATATTGACATTAACCCCTTCACTGCCCTAGAACTCCTTGTATGACATTAACCCCTTCACTGTCCTAGACCACCTTATATACTGACATTAACCCCTTCACTGCCCTAGACCACCTTGTATACTGACATTAACACCATTCACTGCCCTAGACCACCATGTATACTGACATTAACCCCTTCACTGCCCCAGACCACCTTGTATACTGACATTAACACCATTCACTGCCCCAGACCACCTTGTATACTGACATTAACCCCTTCACTGCCCCAGACCACCTTGTACACTGACATTAACCCCATTCACTGCCCTAGAACACCATGTATACTGACATTAACCCCTTCACTGCCCTAGACCACCTTATATATTGACATTAACCCCTTCACTGCCCTAGACCACCTTATATACTGACATTAACACCATTCACTGCCCTAGACCACCATGTATACTGACATTAACCCCTTCACTGCCCTAGACCACCTTGTATACTGACATTAACCCCTTCACTGCCCTAGACCACCTTGTATACTGACATTAACACCAATTACTGCCCTAGACCACCATGTATACTGACATTAACCCCTTCACTGCCCCAGACCACCTTGTATACTGACATTAACACCATTCACTGCCCCAGACCACCTTGTATACTGACATTAACCCCTTCACTGCCCCAGACCACCTTGTATACTGACATTAACCCCTTCACTGCCCTAGAACACCATGTATACTGACATTAACCCCTTCACTGCCCTAGACCACCTTATATATTGACATTAACCCCTTCACTGCCCTAGACCACCTTATATACTGACATTACCCCTTCACTGCCCTAGAACACCATGTATACTGACATTAACCCCTTCACTGTCCCAGACCACCTTGTATACTGACATTAACCCCTTCACTGCCCTAGAACACCTTGTATAATGACATTAACTGCTTCATTGCTGTAGACCACCTTATATACTGACATTAACACCATTCACTGCCCTAGAACACCATGTATACTGACATTAAGCCCTTAACTGTCCTAGACCACCTTTTATACTGACATTAACCCCTTTACTGTCCTAGAACACCTTATATACTGACATTAACCCCTTTACTGTCCTAGACCACCTTTTATACTGACATTAACCCCTTTACTGGCCCAGACCACCTTGTATACTGACATTAACACCATTCACTGTCCTAGAGCACCATGTATACTGACATTAACCCCTTCACTGCCCTAGACTAACATGTATACTATCAATAATCCCTTCACTGCCATATGCAGCGAGTTACACTGGCATAACCTCTTCACTACTCTAGACCAACACTAATACTGTAATTCACCCTCAGAGACCACCAGGTATATAGATATCAAAAGGGATATCCGAGGCTGGAAAAGGCCCCCAAAAGCCTGGGCCTCTCACATGGATTCTACTTACCTGGCCCCCCGCGCCGCTCCTGGCCCCCACACTGCCGCAGCTGTTTCTCCCTGTGCGTGGATGAAAACATCCAGTGTCGGGGGGAGCAGCCAATGGCAGGCGGTGATGGGGATGAGCCTCCCAGGTAAGTAGAATCAGTGTGAGGGGCCTGGGCATATGGGGGGGGGGGGGCATTTCCAGCCTCGGATATCCCCTTAAACACTCTTACTATATCCTAGACCACCAGGTATATTTATATTAACCCCTTCATTGTCCTACACCACTAGGGATTCTGACCATAACTTTTTCACTGCCCTAGACCCCCAGGGATGTTTCTGTATTGCCTAGCTTAGAAGGAGCAGCGTCTAGATCCCCCATACTAATGATGGCAGACAATGATGGAGGCCTTAGAGAAAGTGCCCTGTTTGCCCACCCTATAATCCAGCCCCCAGCCATTATACTGTTTGTAGTATTAGGTACAAGGAATCGATCGGAATAGATCAGTAAACAGGAGGCATCTGATTATTATAACATAGCGTAATATTATTGGCCGGGGCGGCGCTGCTTCCAGGAGACCTCACTAAGCAGCATGATCTCCGGCACATCCCGCATCCTGCGGTCTCCTCGTGTATAAATCAGTCAGTTTCAATCTCAATTTAACCTTATGTGACAATTATTGTCCTTCCTCGTCCTCTTAAAGAAATAATGGCGCTGTCATTAGGCATCAGGCTCTGGAGCGTCAGTGCCACGTGCATGCTACATCTCTGTACGTAGACACTGGCCCAGCATCTGATCATGTCACAGCAGGTGACTCCGCCACTACGATTTTATTACCAAGATATATAGAGATAACAGAATAGATAAATCATCACAACCGTCCTCATTTATTCCCAGCAGCCAGGCGTCCACAAGGCTTCCTGCACAGGAAAGAGCCTCCCCGGGGAGGGAGACGCCATTATACAAGTTATGACTTCATGGAGGGAGATGGTGGTCACCCACAGCTCACTGCCTGCAGCCACCACTGAGGTGAGCTCACTGCATGTAGCCACCAATAGGGGGAGCTCACTGCCTGCAGCCACCACTAGGGGAGCGCACTGCCTGCAGCCACCACTAGGGGGAGCTCACTGCCTGCAGCCACCACTGAGGGGAGCTCACTGCATGTAGCCACCAATAGGGGGAGCTCACTGCCTGCAGCCACCACTGAGGGGAGCTCACTGCATGTAGCCACCAATAGGGGGAGCTCACTGCCTGCAGCCACCACTAGGGGGAGCGCACTGCCTGCAGCCACCACTAGGGGGAGCTCACTGCCTGCAGCCACCACTGAGGGGAGCTCACTGCATGTAGCCACCAATAGGGGGAGCGCACTGCCTGCAGCCACCACTGAAGAGAGCTCACTGCCTGCAGCCACCACTAGGGGGAGCTCACTGCATGTAGCCACCAATAGGGGGAGCGCACTGCCTGCAGCCACCACTAGGGGGAGCTCACTGCATGTAGCCACCAATAGGGGGAGCTCACTGCCTGCAGCCACCACTAGGGGGAGCTCACTGCCTGCAGCCACCACTGAGGGGAGCTCACTGCATGTAGCCACCAATAGGGGGAGCGCACTGCCTGCAGCCACCACTAGGGGGAGCGCACTGCCTGCAGCCACCACTAGGGGGAGCTCACTGCCTGCAGCCACCACTGAGGGGAGCTCACTGCATGTAGCCACCAATAGGGGGAGCGCACTGCCTGCAGCCACCACTGAAGAGAGCTCACTGCCTGCAGCCACCACTAGGGGAGCTCACTGCATGTAGCCACCAATAGGGGGAGCGCACTGCCTGCAGCCACCACTGAGGGGAGCTCACTGCCTGCAGCCACCACTAGGGGAGCTCACTGCATGTAGCCACCAATAGGGGGAGCGCACTGCCTGCAGCCACCACTGAGGTGAGCTCACTGCATGTAGCCACCAATAGGGGGAGCGCACTGCCTGCAGCCACCACTGAGGAGAGCTCACTGCCTGCAGCCACCACTGAGGTGAGCTCACTGCATGTAGCCACCAATAGGGGGAGCTCACTGCCTGCAGCCACCACTAGGGGAGCTCACTGCCTGCAGCCACCACTGAGGTGAGCTCACTGCATGTAGCCACCAATAGGGGGAGCGCACTGCCTGCAGCCACCACTAGGGGGAGCTCACTGCCTCCAGCCACCACTGAAGAGAGCTCACTGCCTGCAGCCACCACTAGGGGGAGCTCACTGCCTGCACCCACCACTAGGGGGAGCTCACTGCCTGCAGCCACCACTGAGGTGAGCTCACTGCATGTAGCCACTAATAGGGGGAGTGCACTGCCTGCAGCCACCACTAGGGGGAGCTCACTGCATGCAGCCACCACTAAGGGGAGCTCACTGCCTGCAGGCACCACTAAGGGGAGCTCACTGCCTGCATCAACCACTAGGGGGAGCTCACTGCCTGCAGCCACCACTAGGGGGATCTCACTGCCTGCAGCCACCACTAGGGGGAGTTTACTGCCTGCAGCCACCACTAGGGGGAGCTCACTGCCTGCAGCCACCACTAGGGGGAGCTCACTGCCTGCAGCCACCACTAGGGGGAGCTCACTGCCTGCAGCCACCACTAGGGGGAGCTCACTGCCTGCAGCCACCACTGAAGAGAGCTCACTGCCTGCAGCCACCACTAGGGGGAGCTCACTGCCTGCAGCCACCACTAGGGGGAGCTCACTGCCTGCAGCCACCACTAGGGGGAGCTCACTGCCTGCAGCCACCACTAGGGGTAGTTCACTGCCTGCAGCCACCATAAGGGGTAGTTCAATGCACTATTGAACTTACTGGTCTTTCTACTGCCGTCTCCACCTAGTGGTTGCATCAGGAAAATACCATATCTGGCAGGAAGAAAAGAAAGCCCAGGATATGAATGGAATCAGACGGCTGCTCCCTGTCCTTCTTAGTCCTCTGTCATGGTGGCCTGTCTATGAGACGTACACTGAGATGATAGATGACGGCTGTGTGAGAGAGATCGCCTGCCATGACAGTGGAAATAACACAGGACAGCAATGTCACCGGGATCAGCAGCGTCTCGGCCAGCGGTCTCAAAATAATGCTGTAATGGAGGAGTGGGTCACAGAAGATGGAGAGAGCGGCTGAGCCTGCAGATGGTGGCATCTAAAGACGAACCGCTACGAGGGCAAAGGTGGAAGAAACTCTGGACAGAGATCAACTGATTACCAGCAGATTATCAGGATCATCAGCAGATCACCAGGTGATCACCAGCCAATTGGCAGATCACCAACAGATCAGCAGATCACCAGCCAATCACATCAGCAGCCGATTACCAGCCAATCAGCAGCCGATTACCAGATCACCAGCCAATCAGCAGCCGAACACCAGATTACCAGCCAATCAGCAGCCGATTACCAGATTACCATCCAATCAGCAGCCGAACACCAGTTAAAATATGTAAAATATAGAACAGATAAAATAAAATGAATAATTACCAAGTAAAATGTTATATCAAGGTTAGAAAGTTTAAAAGCAGAACTCCCTTCACTGGGGGGATGTCTGTTGGATAAAGCTGAAGACCCCTTCAGACTGAGCCCCCCGGTGATGATGACGGCCGCCGGGTGTCCAGCGTCTGGTCAATATTCTTTAATCAGGTAAACACACAGCACTCAACGCCTTTCGGGGGTCAGAACCAGTGCCCCTTCCTCAGGAGTGATACAATGATACCATATACACATACAATGCTAGTATATATATATACACACCTCAAATGGGGTTGTACACATATAAAAAAAAGGCGGGAAAATTGTGGGAATCCAAATGGGAGGAAATGACATCAGGGCCGCGTCACTTCCTGTATTTTGCGTTCCAGACTAGAAGGCAGATCGATTGTTTGTATATGCAGGAATTAAACACAATAAAGCTGATGTTACAATAATGATACAATAATGCTGATCTATGTGGCCGCAGGGGAGAAATAGGGGCTGAACAGACAGTGTTATTTATTTTTTATTTATTATTTTTTATTATCTTCTAGCGAGAACCAGAAGTGACGATCTGGTCCGTCACTTCCGGTCTTGCGCTCCGCCATGGAACGCATGCTATGGATCAGGCCGGAAATGGCCTGGATCTCAGATGTAGTCGCGCTTCCGGTCCTGAGCTCCAGAGTAGAACGCATGCTAGCGATGGGACCGGAAGCGGCTCGGATCGGGGCAGTAATTGCGCTCCAAGGTGCAGAGCACCCAGCAAAGTAGCGGCATAATGCGGAGCAAACCTGGGGCTATATGTGTGTGTGTGTGTAGGTGCAACAGAAACACAATAATGAACAATTGTGTGTATGAGGAGAATGGAGATAGATGTCTGGAAGGGTTCAGAATGCAAATCATAATAACATAAATGAATGTACAGCGCTGCCCATAATTATTCATACCCCGGGCAAATTTTGACTTAAAGTTACTTTTATTCAACCAGCAAGTAATTTTTTGACGGGAAATGACATAGGTGTCTCCCCAAAAGATAAGAAGACGATGTACAAGAGGCATTATTGTGGGAGAAACATTTCTCAGCTCAGATGTTCCGCACTGTGGAAAATCTCTGAGGACGTGGTCGGAGGCCAAAAGTGACCCCTGTGCTGCCAGGAGGATAGTTCGAGTCCAAGGATCACCACCAAGGCCGTCCTGGTGAATCTGGGCTCTGCTGGTGGCAATGTCTCAGGGCGGACAATCCAGCAGACACTGCACACTGCAGACCAAGGACGACACCACTTCTCCAGATAAGGCACACAAGAGCTCGCTTGGCCTTTGCAGAAGCTCATCTGGACAAAGAAGAAGACTTCTGGTCTTCTGGGTTATGGTCAGATAAAACAAAAATTGAATTGTTTGGTCACAATGATGTTTCCTTCATTTGGCGTAAAAAAGGAGAAGCCTTCAACCCAAAAAACACCATCCCCACTGTCAAACATGGTGGTGGGAACCTAGTGCTTTGGGGGTGTTTTTCAGCCAATGGACCAGGGAACCTAATCACAGTAAACGGCACCATGAAAAAAGAGCAACACATGAGGATTCTCACCGACCACATCCGGCCGTCTGCAGAGAAACGTGGCCTTGGGCCCCAGTGGACATTTCAGCATGACAATGACCCAAAACACACAGCAAAAGTGGTGAAGAAATGGTCAGCAGACAACAACATGAACGTCTTGGAGGGGCCCAGCCAGAGTCCAGACTGGAATCTAATGGAGAATCTGTGGAGGGAGCTAAAGATCAGGGCAAGAAGACCCTCCGACCTGAAAGAAGAAGACCCTCCAACCTGAAAGAAGAAGACCCTCCAACCTGAAAGAAGAAGACCCTCCAACCTGAAAGAAGAAGACCCTCCGACCGGAAAGATCTGGAGCTCATTGCTAAAGATGAATGGGCAAAAATACCTGTGGAGACATGAAAAAAGCTGGTCTGCGATTATAGGAAGCGTCTGATCGCTGGAATAGCCAATAAAGGCTTTTCTATTGATTATTGAGACGGGTAGGAATAGTTTTGGACTGGACACTTTTTGCTCAAATGTAAATAAAAGCTGAGAAATGTTTTTTTCCACAATAATGCCTCTTGTCCATCGTCTTATTATCTTTGGGGAGACACCGATGTCATTTCCCGTCAAAAAATTACTTGCTGGTTGAATAAAAGTTACTTTAAAGGGACACTGACAGGCCAAAACAGCATATATAGTTAGATATATCACATTGCAGGTCTTATACAGTCTTTTAAAAGCATATAAGTATCCCCCCTGTCCACCTTATAAAGAGCGAAATATAAAGTTTTATAACCTGCTTCTCCTGTCAGCAATCTGCCCAAGGGGCGGCGTTTCATGTGAAAATGCGCCCAGCTAGCCGCTCCCAACTGCCGTTCTTAAGCCCCGCCCAGCTCATCATTATTCACTTCGCTGGGCGGCTCTGAAATGTGCATGGCTGAGGCTGAGGCTGCAGCTGCCTCGAAGACGCAGGCTGGTGTGTGTACGCAGGCGCGATCTAACGGCACGGCGGGGCGCAGGCGCAGAAGATTGGGCATGAACGATGCCCGGAGGATTGAATTGCGCAGGCGCAGGATCGGGACTGGTGAGAGTTCTAGCCGCCGCCCAGCGAAGTGAATAATGATGAGCTGGGCGGGGCTTCAAACGGCAGTTGGGAAGGCTGGCTGGGCGCATTTTCACATGAAATGCCGCCCCTTGGGCAGATTGCTGACCGGAGAAGCAGGTTATAAAACTTTATATTTCGCTCTTTATAAGGTGGACAGGGGGGATACTTATATGCTTTTAAAAGACTGTATAAGACCTGCAATGTGATATATCTAACTATATATGCTGTTTTGGCCTGTCAGTGTCCCTTTAAGTCAAAATTTGCCAGGGGTATGAATAATTATGGGCAGCACTGTTTGTTTGATTCATATATCCAATATCCCCATAAAATCATTACTAATAATGTCATAAATGAAGTCAACAATAATAAAAATCATATGTAAAGTTGACAATAATAATAATAATAATAAAAAATAATAATAAGTCAGAAAAAAAGAACGATGATCTATGAATTTTTCGTTAATATATAATCAATCACGTTATTGATAAGGATAATATATGGAAGTAATAAATATATATATGTGAATATAGAAAAGAATGGATAAAATCCCCCAAAAAACATAAAAAAAACATTAAAAAAATCCCCCAGAGTCCATAGTAAAAAAGTCTGTGAACATATAAATATATATAAAGTATAAAAATGTGTGAAAGATATCCAATATAGTCAAATAGATGAATCCATATATATATATATCCAATGTATAAACATATAAATATATATATATATATAAATATACAATACTAATAAATATATATATAAAGGATATTCAAAACTGTCAGTCGATATATCAATAAATTAATAGATCAATAAATTCATAAATACTCAAATATTTGTATACATTCATAGAAACCATATATTCACGAAATGCTCATGGGCATTTATAGATGATATATATTTATATGTTTATACATTGGATATATATATATGGATTAATCTACTTTACTATATTGGATATCTTTAACACATTTTTATACTTTATATATATTTATATGTTCACAGACTTTTTTTTACTATGGACCCTGGGGGATTTTTCTTTTTTTAAGTTTTTTGGGTTTTTTTATCCATTCATTTCTATATTCATATATATATATATATAGAAAAAAAGTGGCAGCACCGTCTATTAAGAAAACAGGGGGGTGCGACTGGCCCAGTTAGGATCAAGCAAATTCAATGTATAAAAGTCAAAAAAGTGGGCAGCTCTCCATAAGATAAAAAAGTACAAAAATCTTTATTTACCCAGACAGGACATGCGACGTTTCGGCTCTATGCTGGAGCCTTTCTCAAGCCTTGACATTCAGTTAGTAATGATTTTATGGGGATATTGGATATATGGATCATATGTACATTCATTTATGTTATTATGATTTGCATTCTGAACCCTTCCAGACATCTATCTCCATTCTCCTCATACACACAATTGTTCATTATTGTATTTCTGTTGCACCTACACACACACACATATAGCCCCAGGTTTGCTCCGCATTATGCTGCTACTTTGCTGGGTGCTCTGCACCTTGGAGCGCAATTACTGCCCCGATCCGAGCCGCTTCCGGTCCCATCGCTAGCATGCGTTCTACTCTGGAGCTCAGGACCGGAAGCGCGACTACATCTGAGATCCAGGCCATTTCCGGCCTGATCCATAGCATGCGTTCCACGGCGGAGCGCAAGACCGGAAGTGACGGACCAGATCGTCACTTCTGGTTCTCGCTAGAAGATAATAAAAAATAATAAATAAAAAAGAAATAACACTGTCTGTTCAGCCCCTATTTCTCCCCTGCGGCCACATAGATCAGCATTATTGTATCATTATTGTAACATCAGCTTTATTGTGTTTAAAGGGAACCTGTCACCTGGATTTTGTGTATAGAGCTGAGCACATGGGTCGCTAGATGGCCGCTAGCACATCCGCAATACCCAGTCCCCATAGCTCTGTGTGCTTTTATTGTGGAAAAAAACGGATTTGATACATATGCAAATTACCCTGAGATGAGTCCTGTCCCCGCCTCATCTCACATACAGGACTCATCTCAGGTTAATTTGCAGATGTATCAAATCCGGTTTTTTTCCACAATAAAAGCACACAGAGCTATGGGGACTGGGGACTGGGTATTGCGGATGTGCTAGCGGCCATCTAGCGACCCATGTCCTCAGCTCTATGCACAAAATCCCAGTGACAGGTTCCCTTTAAATCCTGCATATGTAAACGATTTGCGTTCCAGTGTGGAATGCAAAATACAGGAAGTATTTATCCGTACACCTCTTTATCCGTACACTTATTTATCCGTACACCTCTTTATCCGTACACCTGTTTATCCGTACACTTATTTATCCGTACAGTTGTTTATCCGTACACTTATTTATCCGTACAGTTGTTTATCCGTACACCTGTTTATCCGTACACCTATTTATCCGTACACCTGTTTATCCGTACAGTTGTTTATCCATACACCTATTTATCCGTACACCTGTTTATCCGTACACCTGTTTATCCGTACACCTATTTATCCGTACACCTGTTTATCCGTACAGTTGTTTATCCGTACACCTATTTATCCGTACGCCTGTTTATCCGTACGCCTGTTTATCCGTACGCCTGTTTATCCGCACGCCTGTTTATCCGCACGCCTGTTTATCCGCACGCCTGTTTATCCGCACGCCTGTTTATCCGTACACCTGTTTATCCGTACACTTATTTATCCGTACGCCTGTTTATCCGTACGCCTGTTTATCCGCACGCCTGTTTATCCGTACAGTTGTTTATCCGTACACCTATTTATCCGTACGCCTGTTTATCCGTACGCCTGTTTATCCGTACACCTGTTTATCCGTACAGT
Organism: Bufo bufo; assembly: GCF_905171765.1. Classification (NCBI taxonomy): domain Eukaryota; kingdom Metazoa; phylum Chordata; class Amphibia; order Anura; family Bufonidae; genus Bufo; species Bufo bufo. The sequence goes on along the minus strand of NC_053389.1, from coordinate 6,963,851 downwards.
TGTTTATCCGTACGCCTGTTTATCCACACGCCTGTTTATCCGCACGCCTGTTTATCCGCACGCCTGTTTATCCGCACGCCTGTTTATCCGTACAGTTGTTTATCCGTACGCCTGTTTATCCGTACGCCTGTTTATCCGTACGCCTGTTTATCCGCACGCCTGTTTATCCGCACGCCTGTTTATCCGTACGCCTGTTTATCCGTACACCTGTTTATCAGTACACCTCTTTATCCGTACACCTGTTTATCCGTACACCTGTTTATCCGTACACTTATTTATCCGTACACCTGTTTATCCGTACAGTTGTTTATCCGTACACCTGTTTATCCGTACACCTATTTATCCGTACACCTGTTTATCCGTACAGTTGTTTATCCATACACCTATTTATCCGCACGCCTGTTTATCCGTACACCTGTTTATCCGTACAGTTGTTTATCCGTACACCTATTTATCCATACGCCTGTTTATCCGTACGCCTGTTTATCCGTACTCCTGTTTATCCGCACGCCTGTTTATCCGTACACCTGTTTATCCGTACAGTTGTTTATCCGTACGCCTGTTTATCCGCACGCCTGTTTATCCGCACGCCTGTTTATCCGCACGCCTGTTTATCCGCACGCCTGTTTATCCGCACGCCTGTTTATCCGCACGCCTGTTTATCCGCACGCCTGTTTATCCGTACAGTTGTTTATCCGTACGCCTGTTTATCCGTACGCCTGTTTATCCGTACGCCTGTTTATCCGCACGCCTGTTTATCCGCACGCCTGTTTATCCGTACGCCTGTTTATCCGTACGCCTGTTTATCCGTACACCTGTTTATCCGTACACCTGTTTATCCGCACACCTGTTTATCCGTACACCTGTTTATCCGTACACCTATTTTTTAATACACTTTCACATCCGGTTATAACTGCGCGAACACACGGTGTCTACGGAGCATAAACCTATTGGCACCTCTTCGCTCTTTCTACGTTTTATTTGGAGTGGTGCTAAAAAGTGGACCAACAAGGTCGATCCAAGTCTTCTGGAAGGCGCCAGCCCCCTGGGCCCCTTAACGTGAATGAGGACCTCCAGTTACTCTAATTTACAAAAATTGCGCATTTTCTCACATGATGCTGTATATTTGCAACTTTCAATGTGCAAAAAAAGCAGGCGGGGTTTAGTGAGGGGCGTGGCCTATTTTTATTATTATAATTTACTAGATAAATGGATGCAAATAAAAGCTTAATTCTACACCAGCGCATAACTCGAGTCGCACAGGCGCAGATTTCAGTTTCTGGCGCACAGCGTCCGGCACCCGTCAGTAAATCGGCCCCGCAGGCTTCTATGAAAATGGCCCTAATGTGTCTGGCACAGAGACGCTTCTGGGCCCCAACCTACAATCTGTAGCATGGACCCCTACTTGCTAACAGTCCTGACCACAATAAAGTGGAATTTTTGTAAACCTCACCCAAAATCTGGCATTTTGGGGGCGTTCCTGGGGCAGAATTAACTGCCCTGATTTTGCATATTCTCATGTTGGTAAGTACGGGCCCCCACCTACCAAGTCCTCCTCATGCAGCCACCTCCCTGGCGCCCTTTATGCCCCTGGTCAGACTAGATATTGCAGAGTTTGTGCCCCCGCCGGTCCGGGGGTTGGTGGCGCATAGACCACCGCCTGCAGGCCCATGACCACCCGCACGCCTCCTGGCAGCCGATTCCCGCAGACTTGACAATTTCCTTTCACGCTGTTTTCCGTCCATGTTCGGACTGTTAGTTTTGGTGTCCCGCGTGGCCGTCGCGCGCTGTCCCTCTTTCTGTCACCCCTCCCCGCTACGTTATGACTTCATTCCCAGCGCAGGCGGCATGCAGAAGGAAATAAATCTTCATAAAGGCGGTGTGTGATTAATGGCGGGTCCCGGGCTCGGTGCTGGACCTTTCCCATTACCCACTAATAGAAAGATGGAGAGCCCCTGTCTGAGACACTTGCCTCCCGTCATTTGTTCCACTTTGCAGTCCATTTGCCGGGGAGACTACAAGGCACTCCATCAAAAATATTTTCAGAGTTAATTTCCGTCCCTTAATCTGCTTGATTCTTATTTTGTATCGAATGGCAGGATCGATTTTCATTGCGTCTAAATTAAATAAGGGACTTTCCATGCATGGCTGCCCCCCTGAGAAAGGGGGGAGGGCGAGAAGGAAGGGACGAGGGTGGAAGAGGAAGAGGGGAAGAAAGAGACGGATAGAAGGAAGAAGGAGGGAGCAGCTGACCCAGAGAGACAGACGGATAGAGAGATGGATACGAGAGAGAGAGATAGAGAGAGAGATAGAGAGAGAGATATTATAGATAATAGATAGATATTATAGATAGATAGATAGATAGATAGATAGATAGATATTATAGATAATAGATAGATATTATAGATAGATAGATAGATATTATAGATAGATAGATAGATATTATAGATAGATAGATAGATATTATAGATATTATACATAGATATTATAGATACATAGATATTATACATAGATATATTATAGATATTATACATAGATATTATAGATAGATATTATACATAGATACATAGATATTATACATAGATATTATACATAGATATTATAGATACATAGATATTATAGATAGATATTATATTATAGATATTATACATAGATATTATATTATAGATATTATACATAGATATTATATTATAGATATTATAGATAGATATTACAGATGTATTTGGATCACACTCGGGGACAGGAGAGCGGAGTTTGTTCCCGACACTCGGAGAATCGCATCTTTCCAAACTCATTTCTTTGACCATTTTTTCTCATCATTTGTGAGCGCCCCCCCCGCCCGTCCTCCCCCCCCCCTCGCCCGTCCTCCCCCCCCCCCCCTCGCCCCTCCGCTGGTTTAAGGATTAAATCTGTCACTTTGTATTCCTCAATCCCCTGAGGACCCCCCCCCCCCCCCTCCATCCGCTGCCAGAGACATTGGTAACTGCTTTCTATATGACCCCAGACGGCCTCTTAACCCCTTCCCCGCCAGACGGGACGCCGCCACCAAAAAGAGCAGAAAATTGTGACGATTCCTGTGTTTTTTGTCATCAGCGCCAGGCGTAACGTGAAATGACAGAGGGTCACATATAGCGGGGGGCAATGTATTCACACAGCGGCCTCCCATTAGTATTTCGGAACTTCAGAAAAGCAATTAAAATGGCGGCACAGCGTTATTAACCCGCATAATCCAAGCCATGACGACCCCCCCACTGGTATTATTTACTACTCAGCCCTTTAGGCCCAAAAATGTCCTGGCTGTTGCTTAGCGACAGATGCTGCTGCTGGAGGGTGACCACCATATGGATGTAGATGGGGGACAGCCTGAGTGGCCGCTTCACTGCGGGGTTCCTCCTTATGAAACTCAGGACTCACTGTCCAGTCGGACGGGCCCCGTGTCTCACACACTGGCCCCCAGGCCGCCTCCTCTCCTGCAGTGAAAGGGCCCAGGCCTATCAGTCACATAGCTGAGTATTAACTGGTGCAGAACCTGAACAAGAAGCACCGTCTGTATCACCTACAGCGACCAATCACAGCGCAGCGTTCACTTTACCAGAGCTGTTTTAGAAATGATAGCTGAGCTCTGATTGGTTGCTATGGGTAACAAAAAATCTTCGATAAATGAGGCCCAAGCACAATGGCGGAGATTTATTAAAGGCGATGTACACCTTTGGGGGAAATTTTTATTTATTATTGCATTGTGCTCATTTTGAGCTAAAAATATTTTTTTCAATTGGTCTTTATTAAAAATGTTGAGCCCCTGTCTCTGTGCAGCCTGGACTTTCACTGTGTTCCGTCAGGCAGCTCAGCTGACGGCTCTTCATCTCTGACCTCCGAAACACTCATTAGGGCTCAGCTCTTATCTTAGGCTTAAATACGTGTTTATGACCGTTTAGTAATTTTATTAGATGGCGGAACAAAGTGAAAGTGAAAGTACCAGTCACACAGCTAGACAGTTAACCCTTTGTGACAGAACGGCTCAATATTTTTAATAAAGACTAATTGAAGAAATGATTTTTAGCCTAAAATGACTAAAATGCAATTATATTAAAAAAAATAATAATTGCCCCCGAAGGTGTTTATAGCCTTTAAGACTGACATTTCACACGCTGGTCTTAGGGTCCATTCACAAGTCCATCTGTGTTTTGTGGATCCACGTATCCGCAAAACACGGACATCGGCGATGTGCGTTCTGCATTTTGCGGACCGCACATCGCCGGCACTTAATAGAAAATGCCTATTCTGGTCCGTAATTGCGGGCAAGAATAGGACATGTTCTATTTTTTTCAGGAACGAAATTGCGGACCCGGGAGTGCGGGTCCTCAATCCTGGATCCGGGCAGCACATTGTGCTGCCCCATAGAAATGAATGGGTCCGCAATTCCGTTCCGCAAAATGCGGAACGAAATTGCGGACATGTGAATGGACCCTAAATCTGAACTATGTTGGACTAAAATGCACCGATATTAGTTAAATCTGGTACATCTTGGGCTGTCCTAAGGAAAAAAATATAAATCTGTGTCTTCTACGTGGCCTAGGTCTTGTGGGACTCTGCACACCAGGTGGCCTCAGCCACTGCCTCCTCACTTCCTGGAAAGAAAGCCGCGTCTTTACCACAGTGACCCACAGCTGGGCCTCCCTCAACCCATCACATTGACTTGATTTGACACATTAAATTAAGCTTTGAATTTCTGGTGCACAGATGGCATCAGAGGCGCCAAATTTTATTGCAACACCTGTGCCTCTAACAATCTGAGGGGCCACACAGGCCGCCACTGCTTCCCACATCCTTTGCACCCCACCCTAAACTGGGCATGGAGTATAAGTAGAAAAGCAGAGTCCTGCTTCCCTCAGTGGATGACCACGGGCCGGAGTGCGTAGGGTGGAGTTGTTGGAGTGGTTCCCCTTTAAGTTGCAGATTCAGCCTCACATGGCACAGATGTTTTCTAGTTGTGGTCACTTTAAGAAGGCACTGTGCTCTTGATGGTTGCACACAATGGGGGCGCTTTATTGTAACTGGCACCCTGCCATCTCTGACTCACCCATGTTCCTCCACACAGGCTTTACTGACTTCACTCCCCCTTTCATTGTCTGGCCCCCAGGTCTCCACTCCTGCTCAGTACCTCCAGAGGTGGGACATGTCACCAGGGAGGCCCTCCCAGCCTCGCCCTGGTCTGAGCTCAGCGCCTCGGTCCTGCCACAACTAACCTCATGGAGGCCGACGAGGCCCAGACTGCACCATCAGCCTACTGTCCTTGTCACCCATAGCAACCAATCACAGCGCAGCTTTCATCTTGCAAGAGCACTGTGAGAAATGAAAGCTGCGCTGTGATTGGTTGCTATGGGCAACAAGGGCAGTTTTTTCTTTTAATTTCATAACTTGCACTCCTAGCAGGCCTCAGGCCTAGCCGTCTCACAGGCCAAAGTATGCGCAATGTCCACACACCCCGTGTCACCGCACACACCTTCCCCCTGTAGGTCCAGGCTCTTCTTGGGCCTGCTTACAATCTGTACCGCTCTAGTGGCTGGCAGCAGCAGCCAACCACTGCAGCCGGTCACTGCGGCGTCATCCGGACGACCTACGAAAGAAGAGCGTCCACAACAACCTGTATACAGTATATACAGACACCTAAAGCAAATGAGCGCCATATGCGGGATCGGCAGCGGTGGTGAGTCCCGAGCAGCGCCTCTTCCAGCCCTAACTGAGCAGATCTGAATTCAGTCTAGTAAAACTTCGCCGCCAGGTCCAGTTGTCATTACACCAATACCGAAGACTCTAAAATGGCTCCAGGTTACGTATAGATGGATGACAACCTCTGAGGGCACACTTGTGGCAGCCATATTGGTTGTCACCCAGCTTTTCCAAAATCAGAACAGCTTGAAAAGATTTTTTCACATGCAGTGATTTTTTATCTTTTTTATCTTGGCGGGGGTCACTACAATCATGTTTAATTGGCGGCCATCGGGCCCATCGTGTATGCGGTTCGTGCTCGTCCAATTGAACTACGGATACAGTGAAACGACTTTACAGCTGTAATAAAATTACACAGGGACGATAATTGTCAGCGGCGGTCCAGGCGGGGTTGCCCTGACAACCTTGCAGTATTGCGGCCCCTTTAATGCGGAGAGCTGTGAGGTCATTTAGAAAATTATAGCGTGAAATAATGGAGGGAGAAAACGCCGGCGATGATTTTTAGCAATTCTGAAAAATATCGGCGGAGTAAAAAGCCTCATTGTGAGCGGCTCATTGTGTGCAAACAGCAGAAATGAGCGGCGCTCGGGCCGGGCAGGACGGGGTTAAAAGATCAATCTAATGACCGCTCCGCCAGATTACGCCAAGAAAGCCGCGTTTCGAGTGGAGCTGATGTCGACTGAGGGTTCGTGTCATTTTCTAGGTGTTATGTCTCTATAACAGGCCATTGCATAAGTATTAGCTCCCCTATAGAGTGCCCCAATGATATCCTGCAAGGCCCGCCATCACCCTGGGCACCATAGTAGCTGTGCGGTCTGCCTTCGTCTGGAGACCATCAGCATGTTGGGCAATGCCCCTCCCCTTAACATGGGGCTCAGATCACCCTCAGCCATAGCTACCTATACCCCAAACCCACCATCGCCACCCAGTGCCCGCCTTGGATACCTCATAGATACCCCTCCCCCATGTGTCCTGAATTGGCCACAAGCGCCCATGGGCAGCAATATCATTACCCCCTGCGGGTTACTAAAATGGTGACCCCCATTAATGATGGCAGCTGTATTCCCATATATAGTACCAATGGGTTCCAAAAATGTGCCACCTGCTCTATCCGAGATCAGAGAGAAGGTTGTCTTTTCAGTGGAGTAGTCAGCGACTAACCTCAGGGACTACAGAACAGGCACCTGGGATTGTGGGAGGTTTTCTCGCCCTTCATCGGGAACCTCTTAGTAAGGGCTTGTTCACACGAACGTTGTGTGCCGGAACCCCACGGAAGCACTACGGAGTGCCTCCGCACCGCAAAACAATAGAACATGTGGACGGATCACGGACGCATTCAAGTTGAATGGGTCTGGACCCATCCCGGCCGCCGCACTGACGTTGCCGTGCATTGGGGGCCACAAATTGCGGTCCCCAATGCACAGAATGGCTGCGTGAACAAGCCCTAACCGGGATGACAAGAATCGGTTGCCGGATTATAGGAATTGCACAGATTATTTTTCAGAACTTTTGCGCATGTTTTCGGCGCATTCATATTCCAGTATAGGTTTCCATGTCTTTCACACCAAAAAAAAAAAAAAAAAAACAGCGCCACCTCTGTCCACAGGTTGTGTGTGGTAAAGCGGCTCCACTGAGACTGGGCTGCAGTACCACATGCAGCCTGTAGACAGAGGTGGCGCTGTTTTTAGGAGGAGGCAGCACCCTGTCCAGCCCCTTTAATGGAGTGTGAACGGCTTATTTCTTCGGTAATGAGCGTCATTCGGGTGTGACGCAGGATTCGCACCCCGATCTGCAATTAACCTTTCATCTCCCTCAGCTGCTTAATTGATCAATTATTCTTAATTGGAGAAATAGTAAAATGTGTCAGGAGCAGGAATGGCCGCACAGATGATTGGGGCCCCCAATCAACATCACAGAAAGATGGGTAAGGGGCCCTCAGGGTGGCCTGCTCTATTTAAAGGGACACTACACCTCAGCGTTACAGGCTGTGTATATTCACACACGCTGCGGGGAGATCTGGGGGCAGCCATGTATTTCATATGGAAGAACACCGCAGTCAGCGCTACCCCGTCTAAAACGTCTGATAACAGATCGAATATCTATTACTGAGCAGAAAATATAGACTGGAGGGCAGGGGTCACTTTAAGGGCCCTTTAAGGGATAAGAATGTGGTCAGGAAGGGGGTGAAGCTGCAGTACCAGGCACTGGCCATGGTCACAGGTGGCGCTGTTTGAATCCCTCCCTCTTCTGCAATCCAAAGTGTTTTTAGGAACACAATCTGGCGGGTCATTGGGCCAAATTTTTGGTAGCAGGATGCGACACAGTAACAGGAGGGGGGATTCGCTCCGCTCCCAGTAACAACCTATTGGGACCAGCGGGCTCCTGGTGGCCGATACATGTGTGATGCGGGTCACTGGTTTTGTGGGTTCCTCAGCCCTGAGGACTCGTCTTTAGTTTTGTGCCCACTACGGCCCCTGACGTGGAGGGGGGGGGTCAGTCACAGAAAGACCACTGATCCCCCAAGTAACGGCTGAGATCAGATGTTTGTTATTTTGGTAGATTTGATGATTCTTCACAGTGTAACAGAACTTCAGCTGTGTGAGCAAGACTTGGTTTGGACGTTTCTCTACATAAACTACAGAATCCCTTTAAGGCCTCATTCACAGGGGATCACAGTTTTACGCCTTTATTTTGGTGTAAAATTCTCGGATGACCCCTTTTTTTGAGAATTTTTAAACTCCCGTGAGAAAATATTTCTTGTACTGGCGTTTTTATACCACATTCCACACATAGCAGTGTCGACGGAGCGTCGGGGGCGTGGCAGGGGCCCGGGACTATGGCCCCGGCAAATTTATTAATTTCAAGCCAGGAAAAAGGCGTAAAAGTCGCTGAAAAATGCCAGCCTGGCGTAGATTTTCCGTCAGGGGCAAGGACTAGCAAAGATGCACCAGTGTTAATAAATCATCCCTCGCACTGTTTTCTGTAGGAGCCAGGAACACACCAGATTATTGCTTGGTCCCCATTTACTCAAAGGAGGTCACAAAAGGGTCCTGCAAGATAGAACAGGGCAGTACGTGGGCTGGTTAATGTGAGCCCATGGGTGATGCATACCACTGTAGTGGCGCAGTGCCCAGATAAAGCGTGCTGTGCTGCACCCAGATAATTAATGCACACGATGCCCAGATAATTATCTACATGGTGCCCAGATAAAGCATGCTGTACTGTACCCAGATAATATATACAGTGCCCAGATAATTCATGCACATGGTGCCCAGATAAAGAATGCTGTACTGTACCCAGATAATATATACAGTGCCCAGATAATTCATGCACATGGTGCCCAGATAAAGCATGCTGTACTGTACCCAGATAATATATACAGTGCCCAGATAATTCATGCACATGGTGCCCAGATAAAGCATGCTGTACTGTACCCAGATAATGAATGCACACGATGCCTAGAGAATTAATGTACACGGTGCCCAGATAAAGAATGCTGTACTGTACTCAGATAATGAATCCTGTACCAAGATACTTATTGTACATGGTGCCCAGATAATTAATGTATACAGTACTCAGATAAAGAGTACTATACGCAGATAAATGTATACACTGCCCAGATAATGAATGTACACAGTGCCCAGATAATAAATGTACACACTGCCCAGATAATGAAAGTACACAGTACCCAGATAATGAATGTACACACTGCCCAGATAATAAATGTATACAGTACTCAGATAAAGAGTACTATACGCACATAATAAATGTATACAGTGCCCAGATAATGAAAGTACACAGTGCCCAGATAATTAATGTACACAGTGCCCAGATAATGAAAGTACACAGTGCCCAGATAATTAATGTACACAGTGCCCAGATAATGAAAGCACACAGTGCCCAGATAATGAATGTATACAGTGCCCAGATAATGAATGTACACAGTGCCCAGATAATGAATGTATACAGTACTCAGATAAAGAGTACTATACGCACATAATAAATGTATACAGTGCCCAGATAATGAAAGTACACGGGGGCGTGGCAGGGGCCCGGGACTATGGCCCCGGCAAATTTATTAATTTCAAGCCAGGAAAAAGGCGTAAAAGTCGCTGAAAAATGCCAGCCTGGCGTAGATTTTCCGTCAGGGGCAAGGACTAGCAAAGATGCACCAGTGTTAATAAATCATCCCTCGCACTGTTTTCTGTAGGAGCCAGGAACACACCAGATTATTGCTTGGTCCCCATTTACTCAAAGGAGGTCACAAAAGGGTCCTGCAAGATAGAACAGGGCAGTACGTGGGCTGGTTAATGTGAGCCCATGGGTGATGCATACCACTGTAGTGGTGCAGTGCCCAGATAAAGCGTGCTGTGCTGCACCCAGATAATTAATGCACACGATGCCCAGATAATTATCTACATGGTGCCCAGATAAAGCATGCTGTACTGTACCCAGATAATATATACAGTGCCCAGATAATTAATGCACATGGTGCCCAGATAAAGAATGCTGTACTGTACCCAGATAATTAATGCACACAATGCCCAGATAATTATCTACATGGTGCCCAGATAAAGAATGCTGTACTGTACCCAGATAATAAATACAGTGCCCGGATAATTCATGCACATGGTGCCCAGATAATTATCTACATGGTGCCCAGATAAAGCATGCTGTACTGTACCCAGATAATATATACAGTGCCCAGATAATTCATGCACATGGTGCCCAGATAAAGAATGCTGTACTGTACCCAGATAATTAATGCACACAATGCCCAGATAGATATCTACATGGTGCCCAGATAAAGAATGCTGTACTGTACCCAGATAATATATACAGTGCCCAAATAATTCATGCACATGGTGCCCAGATAATTATCTACATGGTGCCCAGATAAAGAATGCTGTACTGTACCCAGATAATTAATGTACATGGTGCCCAGATAAAGAATGCTGTACTGTACCCAGATAATTCATGCACATGGTGCCCAGATAAAGCATGCTGTACTGTACTCAGATAATGAATGTATACAGTACTCAGATAAAGAATCCTGTACCAAGATACTTATTGTACATGGTGCCCAGATAATTAATGTATACAGTTCTCAGATAAAGAGTACTATACGCAGATAAATGTATACACTGCCCAGATAATAAAAGTACACACTGCCCAGATAATGAATGTACACACTGCCCAGATAATGAATGTACACAGTGCCCAGATAATGAATGTACACAGTGCCCAGATAATGAATGTACACAGTGCCCAGATAATGAATGTACACAGTGCCCAGATAATGAATGTACACACTGCCCAGATAATGAAAGTACACAGTGCCCAGATAATGAATGCTGTACCCAGATAATGAATGTACACAGTGCCCAGATAATGAAAGTACACAGTGCCCAGATAATGAAAGTACACAGTGCCCAGATAATGAAAGTACACAGTGCCCAGATAATAAATGTACACAGTGCCCAGATAATAAATGTACACAGTGCCCAGATAATGAATGTACACACTGCCCAGATAATGAATGTACACACTGCCCAGATAATGAATGCTGTACCCAGATAATGAAAGTACACAGTGCCCAGATAATGAATGTACACAGTGCCCAGATAATGAATGTACACAGTGCCCAGATAATGAATGTACACAGTGCCCAGATAATGAATGTACACACTGCCCAGATAATGAAAGTACACAGTGCCCAGATAATGAATGGTGTACCCAGATAATGAAAGTACACAGTGCCCAGATAATGAATGTACACAGTGCCCAGATAATGAATGTACACAGTGCCCAGATAATGAATGTACACAGTGCCCAGATAATGAATGTACACAGTGCCCAGATAATGAATGTACACAGTGCCCAGATAATTAATGTACATGGCACCCAGATAATGAATGTATACCGTACCCAGATAAAAGGTGCTGTACTGCACCCATATAACCAACGTACATGGTGCCTAGATGGGACTGATCGCCTATTACATGCAGAACATTCCAGTGCCTTGTAGACTAGAACATGGACGATGACCGCTGAGCGAGTGGACACAAGACCCCCCCAGTAAATAGCACCCAAAGCGCCAAATATAAAGTATGTCGCACTTTACTGCAGGCTTCACCTACCAGGGCCTGTCAAGGTGACAGGTTCATGGACATGACCGTTTGTATTTTGCAGTTGGCAAAAAACGGATCCGCAAAAAATATGGATGACATCTGTGTGCATTCCATATTTTGCGGAACGGAGCAGCTGGCCCCTAATAGAACATTACTATCCTTGTCCATAATGCGGACAATAATAGGACATGTTCTATTTTTCTGCTGACCAGAAATACGGAAACGGAATGCACACGGAGTACCTTCCGTATTTTTTGGGACCCATTGAAATGAATGGTTCCGTATATGGTCCAAAAAATACCGGAACAGACACGGAAAGAAAATACGTTCGTGTGCATGAGGCCTAAAGCGGGTCTGTCCGTTCTCCTGACAGCACAATGCACAGTTCTCAGGAGAGCGGACGGGTCAGCGACACCTGTTATTGGGGGTTTATCGGCCTGCGCTATGAAGTCACAGGTCAGACAAGTCCGACCCTGAAGTCCACTACTTACAGATCAGACACAAACCTATTGGACATGTTTAATAGTCCCCCGTGAGCTCATTAAATTAGGTTTGTTAAGTGATCCTGCGCACGGTCAACTTAGCGCCATCTGCCTCCGACTGCTCTGGATCACAAAACGCTGCCTCCCTCTAGAGGACACATGAGAACATTGCGGTTACACTGACAAATCACAGAATAAGGCTACATGCACACGACCGTATGTGTTTTGCGGTACTAAAAAAAAACAAAAAACGGATGATGTTCCGTATGGCATCCATTTTTTTTGCGGATCCATTGTAATAATGCCTATCCTTGTCCGCAAACTAGAAAAAAAATAGGACATGCACTTTTTTTTTTGTGGGGCAACGGAACGGACATACTGAAAATGAAATGAATGGGTCCGCATTCTATCCGCAAAAAAAAAAAAGGACGCGGAAATAAACAACGTCCGTGTGCATGTAGCCTTATCGTGTGCAAGGGATTTTCCTTTTTTTTGTACATAAAGCGTTCTGCAACTTTTAAATGCACTTTAATTATCCCATTACATTCACTTGGCTTGCTGTCAGTGAATGGTTCCTCATCATGCACAAGTGACACAGATAGAAGAATCTCGTGAATCACACAGCTACCTCTGCTTGTAGCGGCACAGTACGTATGAGTGACACCACGAGGAGACAGATCCCTCTGGGTGTAGAGGCACAGTATGTATGAGTGACACTACGAGGGGGCAGATCCCTCTTGTTGTAGAGGCACAGTATGTATGAGTAACACTACGAGGGGGCAGATCCTTCTGGTTGTAGCAGCGCAGAACGTATGAATGACACCACGAGGAGACAGACCCCTCTGCTTGTAGCGGCACAGTACGTATGAGTGACACCACGAGGGGACAGATCCCTCTGCTTGTAGCGGCACAGTACGTATGAGTGACACCACGAGGGGACAGATCCCTCTGGGTGTAGAGGCACAGTATGTATGAGTGACGCTACGAGGGGCCAGATTCCTATAATTGTAGAGGCACAGTACGTATGAGTGACACCACGAGGGGACAGATCCCTCTGCTTGTCGCGGCACAGTACGTATGAGTGACACCACGAGGAGACAGACCCCTCTGGTTGTAGAGGCACAGTACGTATGAGTGACACCACGAGGGGACAGATCCCTCTGGTTGTAGAGGCACAGTATGTATGAGTGACACTACAAGGGGGCAGATCCCTCTGGGTGTAGAGGCACAGTATGTATGAGTGACACTACGAGGGGACAGATCCCTCTGGGTGTAGAGGCACAGTATGTATGAGTGACACTACGAGGGGACAGATCCCTCTGGTTGTAGAGGCGCAGTATGTATGAGTGACACTACGAGGGGGCAGATCCCTCTTGTTGTAGAGGCACAGTATGTATGAGTAACACTACGAGGGGGCAGATCCTTCTGGTTGTAGCAGCGCAGAACGTATGAATGACACCACGAGGAGACAGACCCCTCTGCTTGTAGCGGCACAGTACGTATGAATGACACCACGAGGAGACAGACCCCTCTGCTTGTAGCGGCACAGTACGTATGAGTGACACCACGAGGGGACAGACCCCTCTGCTTGTAGCGGCACAGTACGTATGAGTGACACCACGAGGGGACAGATCCCTCTGCTTGTCGCGGCACAGTATGTATGAGTGACACTACAAGGGGGCAGATCCCTCTGGGTGTAGAGGCACAGTATGTATGAGTGACACTACGAGGGGGCAGATCCCTCTTGTTGTAGAGGCACAGTATGTATGAGTAACACTACGAGGGGGCAGATCCTTCTGGTTGTAGCAGCGCAGAACGTATGAATGACACCACGAGGAGACAGACCCCTCTGCTTGTAGCGGCACAGTACGTATGAGTGACACCACGAGGGGACAGATCCCTCTGGTTGTAGAGGCGCAGTACGTATGAGTGACACTACGAGGGGACAGATCCCTCTGGTTGTAGAGGCGCAGTACGTATGAGTGACACTACGAGGGGGCAGATCCCTCTTGTTGTAGAGGCACAGTATGTATGAGTGACACTACGAGGGGGCAGATCCCTCTGGGTGTAGAGGCACAGTATGTATGAGTGACACTACGAGGGGGCAGATCCCTCTGGGTGTAGAGGCACAGTATGTATGAGTGACACCACGAGGGGACAGATCCCTCTGGTTGTAGAGGCGCAGTATGTATGAGTGACACTACGAGGGGGCAGATCCCTCTTGTTGTAGAGGCACAGTATGTATGAGTGACACTACGAGGGGGCAGAGCCCTCTGGGTGTAGAGGCACAGTATGTATGAGTGACACCACGAGGGGACAGATCCCTCTGGTTGTAGAGGCGCAGTATGTATGAGTGACACTACGAGGGGGCAGATCCCTATGGTTGTAGAGGCGCAGTACGTATGAGTGACAGTACGAGGGGGCAGATCCCTCCGGGTGTAGCGGCGCAGTACGTATGAGTGACACTACGAGGGGGAAATCCCTCTGGGTGTAGCAGCACAGTACGTATGAGTGACACTACGAGGGGGCAGATCCCTCTGGGTGTAGCAGCGCAGTATGTATAAGTGACACTACGAAGGGGCAGATCCCTCTGGTTGTAGCGGCACAGTATGTATGAATGACCCTACGAGGGGGCCGATCCCGCTGGTTGTAGCGGCACAGTATGTATGAGTGACCCTACGAGGGGGCAGATCCCGCTGGTTGTAGCGGCGCAGTATGTATGAGTGACACTACGAGGGGGCAGATTCCTATGGTTGTAGCGACGCACTACGTGCGAGTGACGCTACGAGGGGGCAGATCCCTCTGGTTGTAGCGGCACAGTATGTATGAGTGACACTACGGGGGGGAGATCCCTCTGGGTGTAGCGGCACAGTATGTATGAGTGACACTACGAGGGGGCAGATCCCTCTGGGTGTAGAGGCACAGTATGTATGAGTGACACTACGAGGGGACAGATCCCTCTGGTTGTAGAGGCGCAGTATGTATGAGTGACACTACGAGGGGGCAGAGCCCTCTGGGTGTAGAGGCACAGTATGTATGAGTGACACTATGAGGGGACAGAGCCCTCTGGGTGTAGAGGCACAGTATGTATGAGTGACACTACGAGGGGGCAGATCCCTCTGGTTGTAGAGGCGCAGTATGTATGAGTGACACTACGAGGGGGCAGATCCCTCTTGTTGTAGAGGCACAGTATGTATGAGTAACACTACGAGGGGGCAGATCCTTCTGGTTGTAGCAGCGCAGAACGTATGAATGACACCACGAGGAGACAGATCCTTCTGGGTGTAGCGGCACAGTACGTATGAGTGACACCACGAGGGGACAGACCCCTCTGCTTGTAGCGGCACAGTACGTATGAGTGACACCACGAGGGGACAGATCCCTCTGCTTGTCGCGGCACAGTACGTATGAGTGACACCACGAGGGGGCAGATCCCTCTGGTTGTAGAGGCACAGTATGTATGAGTGACACTACAAGGGGGCAGATCCCTCTGGGTGTAGAGGCACAGTATGTATGAGTGACACTACGAGGGGGCAGATCCCTCTTGTTGTAGAGGCACAGTATGTATGAGTAACACTACGAGGGGGCAGATCCTTCTGGTTGTAGCAGCGCAGAACGTATGAATGACACCACGAGGAGACAGACCCCTCTGCTTGTAGCGGCACAGTACGTATGAGTGACACCACGAGGGGACAGATCCCTCTGGTTGTAGAGGCGCAGTACGTATGAGTGACACTACGAGGGGGCAGATCCCTCTTGTTGTAGAGGCACAGTATGTATGAGTGACACTACGAGGGGGCAGATCCCTCTGGGTGTAGAGGCACAGTATGTATGAGTGACACTACGAGGGGGCAGATCCCTCTGGGTGTAGAGGCACAGTATGTATGAGTGACACTACGAGGGGGCAGATCCCTCTTGTTGTAGAGGCACAGTATGTATGAGTGACACTACGAGGGGGCAGATCCCTCTGGGTGTAGAGGCACAGTATGTATGAGTGACACTACGAGGGGGCAGATCCCTCTGGGTGTAGAGGCACAGTATGTATGAGTGACACTACGAGGGGGCAGATCCCTCTGGGTGTAGAGGCACAGTATGTATGAGTGACACCACGAGGGGACAGATCCCTCTGGTTGTAGAGGCGCAGTATGTATGAGTGACACTACGAGGGGGCAGATCCCTCTTGTTGTAGAGGCACAGTATGTATGAGTGACACTACGAGGGGGCAGAGCCCTCTGAGTGTAGAGGCACAGTATGTATGAGTGACACCACGAGGGGACAGATCCCTCTGGTTGTAGAGGCGCAGTATGTATGAGTGACACTACGAGGGGGCAGATCCCTATGGTTGTAGAGGCGCAGTACGTATGAGTGACAGTACGAGGGGGCAGATCCCTCCGGGTGTAGCGGCGCAGTACGTATGAGTGACACTACGAGGGGGAAATCCCTCTGGGTGTAGCAGCACAGTACGTATGAGTGACACTACGAGGGGGCAGATCCCTCTGGGTGTAGCAGCGCAGTATGTATAAGTGACACTACGAGGGGACAGATCCCTCTGGTTGTAGCGGCACAGTATGTATGAATGACCCTACGAGGGGGCCGATCCCGCTGGTTGTAGCGGCACAGTACGTATGAATGACCCTACGAGGGGGCAGATCCCGCTGGTTGTAGCGGCGCAGTATGTATGAGTGACACTACAAAGGGGCAGATCCCGCTGGTTGTAGCAGCGCAGTATGTATGAGTGACACTACGAGGGGGCAGATTCCTATGGTTGTAGCGACGCACTACGTGCGAGTGACGCTACGAGGGGGCAGATCCCTCTGGTTGTAGCGGCACAGTATGTATGAGTGACACTACGGGGGGGAGATCCCTCTGGGTGTAGCGGCACAGTACGTATGAGTGACACTACGAGGGGACAGATCCTTCTGGGTGTAGCGGCACAGTACGTATGAGTGACACTATGAGGGGACAGATCCTTCTGGGTGTAGCGGCACAGTACGTATGAGTGACACTACGAGGGGGCAGATCCCTCTGGGTGTAGCGGCACAGTATGTATGAGTGACACTACGAGGGGGCAGATTCCTCTGGTTGTAGCGGCACAGTATGTATGAGTGACACTACGAGGGGGCAGATCCCTCTGGTTGTAGCGGCACAGTACGTATGAGTGACACTACGAGGGGGAGATCCCTCTGGGTGTAGCGGCACAGTACGTATGAGTGACATTACGAGGGGGCAGATCCTTCTGGGTGTAGCGGCACAGTACGTATGAGTGACACTACGAGGGGGCAGATCCCTCTGGGTGTAGCGGCACAGTATGTATGAGTGACACTA
Organism: Bufo bufo; assembly: GCF_905171765.1. Taxonomy (NCBI): domain Eukaryota; kingdom Metazoa; phylum Chordata; class Amphibia; order Anura; family Bufonidae; genus Bufo; species Bufo bufo. The sequence continues at coordinate 6,946,183 of NC_053389.1, read as the reverse complement.
CGAGGGGGCAGATCCCTCTGGGTGTAGCGGCACAGTATGTATGAGTGACACTACGAGGGGGCAGATCCCTCTGGGTGTAGCGGCACAGTATGTATGAGTGACACTACGAGGGGGCAGATTCCTCTGGTTGTAGCGGCACAGTATGTATGAGTGACACTACGAGGGGGCAGATCCCTCTGGGTGTAGCGGCACAGTATGTATGAGTGACACTACGAGGGGGCAGATCCCTCTGGGTGTAGCGGCACAGTACGTATGAGTGACACTACGAGGGGGCAGATCCCTCTGGGTGTAGCGGCACAGTATGTATGAGTGACACTATGAGGGGGCAGATCCCTCTGGGTGTAGCAGCGCAGTATGTATGAGTGACACTACGAGGGGACAGATCCCTCTGGGTGTAGCAGCACAGTACGTATGAGTGACACTACGAGGGGGCAGATCCCTATGGGTGTAGCGGCACAGTATGTATGAGTGACACTATGAGGGGGCAGATCCCTCTGGGTGTAGCAGCACAGTACGTATGAGTGACACTACGAGGGGGCAGATCCCTCTGGGTGTAGCGGCACAGTACGTATGAGTGACACTACGAGGGGACAGATCCTTCTGGGTGTAGCGGCACAGTACGTATGAGTGACACTACGAGGGGGCAGATCCCTATGGGTGTAGCAGCACAGTATGTATGAGTGACACTACGAGGGGGCAGATCCCTCTGGGTGTAGCGGCACAGTATGTATGAGTGACACTACGAAGGGGCAGATCCCTCTGGGTGTAGCGGCACAGTATGTATGAGTGACACTACGAGGGGGCAGATCCCTCTGGGTGTAGCGGCACAGTATGTATGAGTGACACTACGAGGGGGCAGATCCCTCTGGGTGTAGCGGCACAGTATGTATGAGTGACACTATGAGGGGGCAGATCCCTCTGGGTGTAGCAGCACAGTACGTATGAGTGACACTACGAGGGGGCAGATCCCTCTGGGTGTAGCGGCACAGTACGTATGAGTGACACTACGAGGGGACAGATCCTTCTGGGTGTAGCGGCACAGTACGTATGAGTGACACTACGAGGGGGCAGATCCCTCTGGGTGTAGCGGCACAGTACGTATGAATGACCCTACGAGGGGGCAGATCCCGCTGGTTGTAGCGGCGCAGTATGTATGAGTGACACTACAAAGGGGCAGATCCCGCTGGTTGTAGCAGCGCAGTATGTATGAGTGACACTACGAGGGGGCAGATTCCTATGGTTGTAGCGACGCACTACGTGCGAGTGACGCTACGAGGGGGCAGATCCCTCTGGTTGTAGCGGCACAGTATGTATGAGTGACACTACGGGGGGGAGATCCCTCTGGGTGTAGCGGCACAGTACGTATGAGTGACACTACGAGGGGACAGATCCTTCTGGGTGTAGCGGCACAGTACGTATGAGTGACACTACGAGGGGGCAGATCCCTATGGGTGTAGCAGCACAGTATGTATGAGTGACACTACGAGGGGGCAGATCCCTCTGGGTGTAGCGGCACAGTATGTATGAGTGACACTACGAAGGGGCAGATCCCTCTGGGTGTAGCGGCACAGTATGTATGAATGACACTACGAGGGGGCAGATCCCTCTGGGTGTAGCGGCACAGTATGTATGAGTGACACTACGAGGGGGCAGAGCCCTCTGGGTGTAGCAGCGCAGTATGTATGAGTGACACTACGAGGGGGCAGATCCCTCTGGGTGTAGCGGCACAGTATGTATGAGTGACACTACGAGGGGGCAGAGCCCTCTGGGTGTAGCAGCGCAGTACGTATGAGTGACACTACGAGGGGGCAGAGCCCTCTGGGTGTAGCAGCGCAGTATGTATGAGTGACACTACGAGGGGGCAGATCCCTCTGGGTGTAGCGGCACAGTATGTATGAGTGACACTACGAGGGGGCAGAGCCCTCTGGGTGTAGCAGCGCAGTATGTATGAATGACACTTAGGGGGGGGCATCCTCTTTGGTGTGACAGATGGTGTCAGCACCGGTAGGGGGCACCAGTATGATTCTGCAGTTGGGTTTCTCCTCCTTCCTGCACACATCAATACTGGAAATCTTACACAGATACACGAGATCACATTACACCATCGCCCTCTGGTGGACACATCTCTACACTGCAATGGAGTTGGCAAAACTTAAATCTACACAGGATTTAGGTTTTCTCTTTTTTATTGTGAAGCAGCGTAGATGTCATCGAGAAGACTGAGCGACTGTTCTGCCTGAGGGCGGGGCCTGAGAGCATGCTCTATCAACCCGTGTCATGCTCCACCCCCTCAGACCCTGCATGAAGCACCACACAGTGTCAGTCTTAGCTAGAACATTCTTTTAAGATCTTGGAATGATGACAGACTGTTCTTAAAGGGGCTGTACAACATTAGAAAAAAAACATCGCCACACCTGTCTTCAGGTTGTGTCTGGTACTGCAGATTAGATAGAGGTGCAATACCAGTCACAACCTATATACAAGAGTGGTGCTCTTTCTGGAAGAAAGCAGCCAAGTTCTTCTAAATCTGTACAACCCCTTTAAGAACGCACATCCATCAACTAAATCGTGTCGGAACTTGATCATACATAGTGGCATATGTGAAACTGTGATTCTTGTGGATGCAGGTGGTAGTAGTCAGTAAAGCACAGTCTATTGCAATCCAACTCCTGCATCAACAGGCTCAGGCTGCAGCTCTGGCCATCCCCCATGCTTTACACTGCAGCTCTGTCCATCCTCCAATGCTTTAAATTGCAGCTCTGTCCATTTCCCATGCTTTCCACTGCAGCAGTCCATCCCCCATGCTTTCCAGTGCAGCTGTTTTCTTCTCCATCCTTGTGTACCGTTTATAACCCCTCTATCCAGAGCAGTGGATTGTGGGAGCTCAGACCTCGCCTCCTATGGGTAATGCTGCTTTTCTTGTGGAGTCTGAGATCTACCCTCCTGCCATATCAGAGGCTCAAACTGCAGCTGTTCCTTCCCCCATACTTTACACTGCAGCTCATAATTACAAGCTTGCCTGGAGGGATATGGGTCAAGAAGTTCATTAGGGCTGTGAGGACAGTGCGCACTTTTTGACACCAATCTCTCCTCTGTAACTTTAACCCCTGGCATGCCACTGGAACTGCACGGATGGCGGCCAGGCTTATAACTCTGTGTGCGCGGAGGGCGGCCATGTTTATTGTACATTTTAACAGTCTCTTGTTGCAGAGATTAACTCTTTCCATGCACAGCTGCCTATATACAGGCCAGCGCCGGGTTGCGTACACGACCGCTGTATTAGTGCAGTCCGGGGCCCCCGGGGGTGCAGTCCATCGTAGTAGTGTTTTTCAGAGGATCCCAAATAAAACCCTCAATTAAAATAAAATAAAAAAAGTCATTGCACGTAACCAACATAAATATCATAGAAAACCGTTAAGTTAGAGAAGTCGGCACGTCCATACAGTCTGGGCCCCATGGGCCCCTCATTCACAGTGACATGCTGGTCAGGTTCTCGTGGCTCAGAAGTCCCTTCCTGGAGCTGCTGACCACGTGGCTGGTCCCACAGTACTCCTGCAGGTTATGGCGTAAAGTCACGAGGGCAGAACCCAGACAGGCTCTATTGGGGGCCTGGGCACCACCCGGGAGCTGCAGCAGCAGAGTCACCACCCCAGCCATGCCATCATCCGTGGGCTCCAGGGTGATAGGCCCAACTCGGAAGCTGGAGTACGTGTAACCCAGGAGCTGCGACAAGAAAGGGTCCGAATGGCGCAATGAAGGCGGCTGCGGTGCCGACGGGTCATAAGACTTCAGCCTGGGCTTGGAGCGATGGTGATGATGATGGTGGTGGTGGTGATGATGGGGAATCGAAGGCAAAACTGGTCCTCCAGGATGAAGCCCAACCATCTCTACGTCTGGGTGGAAATAGACGGTCAGTTTAGCGAATGGTCTGCTGGCCATTTTACTCATCTCTTGCAGGTGGCGCCGCTGCTCCCGGCGGACGTCCAGCCATTGCTTCACCTTCCAGAGCAGGACGCAGGCTGAGAGGAAGAGGAAGAAGCAGCTGAAGAAAACAGAGAAAAAGACAAAGAGGTCGATGTGCGCCTGGTCCTGGCGGAAGAAGAGCAGGCCCTGCGACTCCCCGGACCCGCTGGTGGCATTGCCCAGAAGCAGCAGATAGAAGCGGCTGTTCTTCAGGGTGTGCAGCTCGTGGGGGTACGTGATGACCACCCGGTCCCTGCCCCCCCGCACTATCAGCACCGTCTGCTGATTGCGGACTGTAATGTAGGTGATTAGACCCTTAGGACGTTCCTCGCGGAGCCAAGAGGATCTAGTGATGGCGGACCACACGCTATTATTATAAGAGGCGGCAGTCAGGGGTTCGGGCCCCCCAGAAGCTTCACTGTCAGCGATTCGCACAGAGTGAACCCCTGTCAACGGGTCAACGTCAACAGCAAAGCTCTCCGGGGAGGTGGACACAAAGACGTCCACACAGCCAAACGTCACGTCAACAGTCACTCTGATGTCCACATTGGTGAACTTGGGCTGCACCCCAAAAAACACGCTGCGTCCAAACGGCAAGTTCTGGATGTTCGGCTCGTGGAAGCAGTTACTCTGTGAGGTCGGATCGAAGCAATATTCCTGCTCCACAGTCATGAGGCGGTAACACTGGCGGCCATTCACCGGGTTCCCATGGAAGGAGTCTTTACACTTCGCACACTGCAGGAGAAACGGGGAACAGAGAGAAGTGAGGAGAGAAACCTGAAGACTGTATATGTGAGGTTGTGCAGCAGCTGAGGTGTGCATAGTGAGGTTGTGCAGCAGCTGAGGTGTGCATAGTGAGGTTGTGCAGCAGCTGAGGTGTGCATAGTGAGGTTGTGCAGCAGCTGAGGTGTGCATAGTGAGGTTGTGCAGCAGCTGAGGTGTGCATAGTGAGGTTGTGCAGCAGCTGAGGTGTGCATAGTGAGGTTGTGCAGCAGCTGAGGTGTGCATAGTGAGGTTGTGCAGCAGCTGAGGTGTGCATAGTGAGGTTGTGCAGCAGCTGAGGTGTGCATAGTGAGGTTGTGCAGCAGCTGAGGTGTGCATAGTGAGGTTGTGCAGCAGCTGAGGTGTGCATAGTGAGGTTGTGCAGCAGCTGAGGTGTGCATAGTGAGGTTGTGCAGCAGCTGAGGTGTGCATAGTGAGGTTGTGCAGCAGCTGAGGTGTGCATAGTGAGGTTGTGCAGCAGCTGAGGTGTGCATTGTGAGGTTGTGCAGCAGCTGAGGTGTGCATTGTGAGGTTGTGCAGCAGCTGAGGTGTGCATTGTGAGGTTGTGCAGCAGCTGAGGTGTGCATTGTGAGGTTGTCCAGCAGCTGAGGTGTGCATTGTGAGGTTGTGCAGCAGCTGAGGTGTGCATTGTGAGGTTGTGCAGCAGCTGAGGTGTGCATTGTGAGGTTGTGCAGCAGCTGAGGTGTGCATTGTGAGGTTGTGCAGCAGCTGAGGTGTGCATTGTGAGGTTGTGCAGCAGCTGAGGTGTGCATTGTGAGGTTGTGCAGCAGCTGAGGTGTGCATTGTGAGATTGTGCAGCAGCTGAGGTGTGCATTGTGAGGTTGTGCAGCAGCTGAGGTGTGCATTGTGAGGTTGTGCAGCAGCTGAGGTGTGCATTGTGAGGTTGTGCAGCAGCTGAGGTGTGCTTTGTGAGGTTGTGCAGCAGCTGAGGTGTGCATTGTGAGGTTGTGCAGCAGCTGAGGTGTGCATTGTGAGGTTGTGCCGCAGCTGAGGTGTGCATTGTGAGGTTGTGCCGCAGATGAGGTGTGCATTGTGAGGTTGTGCAGCAGCTGAGGTGTGCATTGTGAGGTTGTGCAGCAGCTGAGGTGTGCATTGTGAGGTTGTGCCGCAGCTGAGGTGTGCATTGTGAGGTTGTGCCGCAGCTGAGGTGTGCATTGTGAGGTTGTGCCGCAGCTGAGGTGTGCATTGTGAGGTTGTGCCGCAGCTGAGGTTGTGCAGCAGCTGAGGTGTGCATTGTGAGGTTGTGCAGCAGCTGAGGTGTGCATTGTGAGGTTGTGCAGCAGCTGAGGTGTGCATTGTGAGGTTGTGCAGCAGCTGAGGTGTGCATTGTGAGGTTGTGCAGCAGCTGAGGTGTGCATTGTGAGGTTGTGCAGCGGCTGAGGTGTGTATTGTGAGATCCTGCAGCGGCTGAGGTGTGTATTATGAGGTTCTGCAGCAGCTGAGGTGTGTATTAGGAGGTTCTGCAGCAGCTGAGGTGTGTATTAGGAGGTTCTGCAGCAGCTGAGGTGTGTATTAGGAGGTTCTGCAGCAGCTGAGGTGTGTATTAGGAGGTTCTGCAGCAGCTGAGGTGTGTATTAGGAGGTTCTGCAGCAGCTGAGGTGTGTATTAGGAGGTTCTGCAGCAGCTGAGGTGTGTATTAGGAGGTTCTGCAGCAGCTGAGGTGTGTATTAGGAGGTTCTGCAGCGGCTGAGGTGTGCATTAGGAGATTGTGCAGCAGCTGAGGTGTTTATTAGGAGGTTCTGCAGCGGCTGAGGTGTGCATTTTGAGGTTCTGGCACCTGGTACTTGTAGCAGTCCTTCTTGTCGGCGCTGTTCTGACAGTTCTGGGTCTCCGTGTTGTTGCCACAAGGACAGTTGGTTCCGTCCAGTTCGTTGCAGGTGTCGGCGTGGCCGTTACACTGACATCTGCGAGATACAAGACGGCGACTGAGTCAGTGAGAGGACCAGAGGAATGAAATGGCAGAAAGGAGCAGCGCCAGCCATTAACCGACCCCAACCCTGCTGCTCGAGGCCCCCATCTGGGCACTTTAACCCCTTAGATGCTGCTGCAGTCAACAGCACATGAGAGGTGTTACAGAGGGAGGGGCGCTCCTGCAGGGACACTGACAAAGTCCATGAGCCTGCAGGGCGGGGGCAGGGCGCAGTACTATGAAAGTGATGGAGCGACTGCATGTCCATAAGAAACGGTCAAGAGAAAAAGGAAAAGAAAATGTTCTGAAAAGTGAAAAAACAGGAAATAAAAAAAACGTTACAAAAACAAAACTGCCGCAAATCCGTAATGGCCCAATGTACAAAAAGGGACCACGTTATTCATTTCACGCGGCGAATGTCGTAAAAAGAACCTAAAAAAAATAAATCACTGACAGCAGGAAAAGCTGGAGGAGTCACGCTGAGGGCGAGTAGTGCTGCCACCCGGTGGTGAAGAGCTGTACTGACCGAAGTGGATATGATCCCGTGGCGGCTCTGTGCTGGCGGCCTCCACAGTACTCACTTGGTGCAGCGCTTGTCCAGCAGGAAGTACCCCGGCAGGCAGCCCTCGCACTTGTCTCCCAGGCTGTTATTCTGACAGTTCACACACACCGCCGAGTCCTCGCTGGGACCCTGACTCACCCAGGACGGGATCTGCAGGAGCAAAGACATAAGTACATGCACAGAACCTTCCTCCGCAGGGCCTGAACCCTCTAGCTGTAAGGTTAGATAGCTCTGCCTGTCACTGGATCTAAGGACAGGAAGGTCTCCTGTAACTCTGCCTGTCGCTGGATCTAAGGACAGGAAGGTCTCCTGTAACTCTGCCTGTCACTGGATCTAAGGACAGGAAGGTCTCCTGTAACTCTGCCTGTCACTAAATCTAAGAGGAGGAAGGTCTCCTGTAACTCTGCCTGTCACTGGATCTAAGAGGAGGAAGGTCTCCTATAGTTCTTCCAGTCTTCACACAAACCTTGTCTGTGTCCAGAGAATACTTGTCAGGCTCCTTCAGGGATTTCTCGTACTCCTCCATGTTCAGACACACCTCGCTGTTCCCACGGCAGAACTCCAGACAGGGACGGCAGGTGCCACCATTTAGAGCTGATCCGACAAACAACGGCTTACACTTCTCACAGTGCTCCCCCTAGAGGCCAGGCAGAAGAGCGCAGATAAGAAGATACCCTCAAATACTCCTGAAATATCCAAATACCCAACCTACAGGCCAGGCAGAAGAGCGCAGATAAGAAAATACCCCTGAAATATCCAGGTGGAGGTAAGAAAATATCCAAACACCCCGCATAGAAGTCAGGCACAGAATTATCCACATGCAAAGATATTTAAATCCCCCACCACGTGATAAATGTAGTAAAACGGAGTTCAGAATTCCTTCTCGCCCGGCGCCCCAAAGGTAAAATGGGACGTAATCCACTGACCATGGTATTATTGTGGCACTGCAGGCACACGTCCTCCGCCCCGAGTCCTGCGCAGTCACTGTGCTTATTACACCGGCATGCCACAGAGCAGTTCTCCCCTACATAACCAAAGTCACAGCGGCATCTGTTGGGCTCCACGCAGGTTCCATTGACACAGCCGTGTTCACATACAGGGTGACACAGACCCGTCACACTGAAAAAAGCAGAGAATGAGGACAGTGAAACACAGAACATAAAGCTTAATGAGGACTGCAAACAAATGAGAGCTGCATTCATCTGATCTAGTGCTGCAAGTCTTCTGTAATGAAACAAAATACCTGCAGCCACCACTAGAGGGAGCTCAGAAGATTACTACATACAGATATATACAGCCACCACTAGAGGGAGCTCAGGAGATTATACATACAGATATATACAGACATCACTAGAGGGAGCTCAGGAGATTACTACATGTAGATATATACAGCCACCACTAGAGGGAGCTCAGGAGACTACTGCATACAGATATATACAGCCACCACTAGAGGGAGCTCAGGAGATTACTACATACAGATATATACAGCCACCACTAGAGGGAGCTCAGGAGATTACTACATACAGATATATACAGCCACCACTAGAGGGAGCTCAGGAGATTACTACATACAGATATATACAGCCACCACTAGAGGGAGCTCAGAAGATTACTACATACAGATATATACAGCCACCACTAGAGGAGGCTCAGGAGATTACTACATGTAGATATATACAGCCACCACTAGAGGGAGCTCAGGAGACTACTGCATACAGATATATACAGCCACCACTAGAGGGAGCTCAGGAGATTACTACATACAGATATATACATCCACCACTAGAGGGAGCTCAGGAGATTACTACATACAGATATATACAGCCACCACTAGTGGGAGCTCAGGAGATTACCACATACAGATATATACATCCACCACTAGAGGGAGCTCAGGATATAACTACATACAGATATATACAGCCACCACTAGAGGGAGCTCAGGAGATTACTACATACAGATATATACAGCCACCACTAGAGGGAGCTCAGGAGATTACTACATACAGATATATACAGCCACCACTAGAGGGAGCTCAGGATATTACTACATACAGACATATACAGCCACCACTAGAGGGAGCTCAGGAGATTACTACATGCAGATATATACAGCCACCACTAGAGGGAGCTCAGGAGATTACTACATACTGATATATACAGCCACCACTAGAGGGAGCTCAGGATATTACTACATACAGATATATACAGCCACCACTAGAGGGATCTCAGGAGATTACTACATACAGATATATACAGCCACCACTAGAGGGAGCTCAGGATATTACTACATACAGATATATACAGCCACCACTAGAGGGAGCTCAGGAGATTACTACATACAGATATATACAGCCACCACTAGAGGGAGCTCAGGAGATTACTACATACAGATATATACAGCCACCACTAGAGAGCGATCAGGAGATTACTACATACAGATATATACAGCCACCACTAGAGAGCGATCAGGAGATTACTACATACAGATATATACAGCCACCACTAGAGGGAGCCCAGGAGATTACTACATACAGATATATACAGTCACCACTGGAGGGAGCTCAGGACATCACTACATACAGATATATACATCCACCACTAGAGGGAGCTCAGGAGATTACTACATACAGATATATACAGCCACCACTAGAGGGAGCTCAGGAGATTACTACATACAGATATATACAGCCACCACTAGAGGGAGCTCAGGAGATTACCGCATACAGATATATACAGCCACCACTAGAGGGAGCTCAGGAGATTACCGCATACAGATATATACAGCCACCACTAGAGGGAGCTCAGGAGATTACTGCATACAGATATATACAGCCACCACTAGATGGAGCTCAGGAGATTACTACATACTGATATATACAGTCACCACTAGAGGGAGCTCAGGAGATTACTACATACAGATATATACAGTCACCACTGGAGGGAGCTCAGGAGATTACTACATACAGATATATACAGCCACCACTAGAGGGAGCTCAGGACATCACTACATACAGATATATACATCCACCACTAGAGGGAGCCCAGGAGATAACTACATACAGATATATACAGCCACCACTAGAGGGAGCTCAGGAGATTACTACATACAGATATATACAGCCACCACTAGAGGGAGCTCAGGAGGTTACTGCATACAGATATATACAGCCACCACTAGAGGGAGCTCAGGAGATTACTACATACAGATATATACAGCCACCACTAGAGGGAGATCAGGAGATTACTACATACAGATATATACAGCCACCACTAGAGAGCGATCAGGAGATTACTACATACAGATATATACAGCCACCACTAGAGGGAGCCCAGGAGATTACTACATACAGATATATACAGCCGCCACTAGAGGGAGCTCAGGAGATTACTACATACAGATATATACAGTCACCACTGGAGGGAGCTCAGGAGATTACTACATACAGATATATACAGCCACCACTAGAGGGAGCTCAGGACATCACTACATACAGATATATACATCCACCACTAGAGGGAGCCCAGGAGATTACTACATACAGATATATACAGCCACCACTAGAGGGAGCTCAGGAGGTTACTGCATACAGATATATACAGCCACCACTAGAGGGAGATCAGGAGATTACTACATACAGATATATACAACCACCACTAGAGGGAGCTCAGGAGATTACTACATACAGATATATACAGTCACCACTAGAGGGAGCTCAGGAGATTACTGTATACAGATATATACAGCCACCACTAGAGGGAGCTCAGGAGATTACTACATACAGATATATACAGCCACCACTAGAGGGAGATCAGGAGATTACTACATACAGATATATACAACCACCACTAGAGGGAGCTCAGGAGATTACTACATACAGATATATACAGCCACCACTAGAGGGAGCTCAGGAGATTACTACATACAGATATATACAGCCACCACTAGAGGGAGCTCAGGAGATTACTACATACTGATATATACAGCCACCACTAGAGGGAGCTCAGGAGATTACTACATACAGATATATACATCCACCACTAGAGGGAGCCCAGGAGATTACTACATACAGATATATACAGCCACCACTAGAGGGAGCTCAGGAGATTACTACATACAGATATATACAGCCACCACTAGAGGGAGCTCAGGAGATTACTACATTCCACATAGGGGCTGTTAATATCATGTTTTAGTCCCACATTTAACATATATGTTGAAGAAACAGGTTGCAGAAGCGTACACTATGCTTTTCCATCCTGCAAAGTCCACCCAAAAAAACGTATATGCTAAGGCTACTTTCACACTAGCGTTTTTGTTTTCCGGTACTGAGTTCTGTCCTAGGGGCTCAATACCGGAAAAAACGCTTCAGTTTTACCCTAATGCATTCTGACTAGAGCCATTCAGTGCATTCAGTTCAGTCCCTCTTATGTTTTTTGGTCGGAGAAGATACCGCATTCACGCTGCAGTTTTCTCTCCGGCCAAAAATGCTGAACACTTGCCGGATCCGGCATTCATTTCCATTGAAATGCATTAATGCCGGATGCGGCCCCAAGTGTTCCAGCAAAATGGATCCGGTTTTGCGGTCTGCGCATGCGCAGACCTTTAAAACTTAGAAAAAAATAAATACCGGATCCGTTTTTCCGGATGACAACCAGGAAAGACGGATCCGGTATTGCAATTCATTTGTGAGATGGATCCGTCTCACAAATGCATCTGTTTGCGTCCGTATGTCCGGAGTTGCTTGCCGCTAGTGTGAGACTAGCCTAATTCTATCACGTGTGACACCGTCGGCTGAACCTCGTGTGCACGTACAGCACAGCGGCTCTGCTTCTGGTCCGTGACCCCACCGCCGCTTCCACCATTATTTTTGGACTTTGCACTGACTGTGCACCGCACTGGAGCCGGCCGTATGGTGGAGTTTGATTATCTTGACATATTGTGCGGCGTCGCCCTGCGCTTACACGACGCCAGATTGTGGTACTGAGCCAGGTATTTGCGGGTGCATGAGCGGCCCTCATGGGCGGTCCCTGGGGCGCTGGGCGTGGCACTCACTTGTGCAGGGTGTAGCCCTTCTTGCAGGTGCACTGGAATCCCTGGAGGAGGTCGCTGCAGTTCTGGGTCTCGTTGCAGTCGTGATGATGGTTCAGACACTCGTTTTCAGGGGGGCAGGACATGAAGGCCCAGTGAGACTCCAGCGAAACGCACTGCTCCCCCAAGCCTGCCGCAAGAAGACGAAACACGTGCAGCAGCGTTACACAAAGCGCAGCCTAATGTAATAAAACCTCCGCCTGCTCGCCCGCTTACCTTGAGTGGGTGCACTGAGCCCTCCCTCCGAACATCTGCCCTCCCCGTTCCCTCCCCGCCGGGCGCACCAGCCGCAGCGGGGGTGCAGAATGCAGGCAGCACAGTGAGTGTGACGGGAGCAGGAGGGCGAGCAATTCTCTGCTCCGCTCAGGACTCTGCCGCAGGCGCCAGCAGCACATCGCATCGGCAGGAACGTGGGGCTCATGCACTAAACGAAGGGGGGGGGAACCGGAAAAGACAAAAACAGAAAAAAATCTGAGTTTCTCTGAAAAGTACAAATATAATCACATCTCTTCCAGAATGCACCAGACCAGCAGCCAACAGAATAGTGAGTGCAGCTCTGGAGTATAATACAGGATCAGTACAGGATAAGTAATGTATGTACACAGTGACTGCACCAGCAGAATAGTGAGTGCAGCTCTGGAGTATAATACAGGATGTAACTCAGGATCAGTACAGGATAAGAAATGTATGTACACAGTGACTGCACCAGCAGAATAGTGAGTGCAGCTCTGGAGTATAATACAGGATGTAACTCAGGATCAGTACAGGATAAGTAATGTATGTACACAGTGACTGCACCAGCAGAATAGTGAGTGCAGCTCTGGAGTATAATACAGGATGTAACTCAGGATCAGTACAGGATAAGTAATGTATGTACACAGTGACTGCACCAGCAGAATAGTGAGTGCAGCTCTGGAGTATAATACAGGATGTAACTCAGGATCAGTACAGGATAAGTAATGTATGTACACAGTGACTGCACCAGCAGAATAGTGAGTGCAGCTCTGGAGTATAATACAGGATGTCACTCAGGATCAGTACAGGATAAGTAATGTGTGTACACGGTGACTGCACCAGCAGAATAGTGAGTGCAGCTCTGGAGTATAATACAGGATGTATCTCAGGATCAGTACAGGATAAGTAATGTATGTACACAGTGACTGTACCAGCAGAATAGTGAGTGCAGCTCTGGAGTATAATACAGGATGTATCTCAGGATTAGTACAGGATAAGTAATGTATGTACACAGTGACTGCACCAGCAGAATAGTGAGTGCAGCTCTGGAGTATAATACAGAATGTAACTCAGGATCAGCACAGGATAAGTAATGTATGTACACAGTGACTGCACCAGCAGAATAGTGAGTGCAGCTCTGGAGTATAATACAGGATGTAACTCAGGATCAGTACAGGATAAGTAATGTATGTACACAGTGACTGCACCAGCAGAATAGTGAGTGCAGCTCTGGAGTATAATACAGGATGTCACTCAGGATCAGTACAGGATAAGTAATGTATGTACACAGTGACTGTACCAGCAGAATAGTGAGTGCAGCTCTGGAGTATAATACAGGATGTATCTCAGGATTAGTACAGGATAAGTAATGTATGTACACAGTGACTGCACCAGCAGAATAGTGAGTGCAGCACTGGAGTATAATACAGGATGTAACTCAGGATCAGCACAGGATAAGTAATGTATGTACACAGTGAATTAATGAGTCCAGCTCTGGAGTATATTACAGTAATTCTACTGATATAGGAGCTCCTTATGATAATCATGTAAGTGTTGACTGTGGATCACAAGAATATAGGAAAACGATCTGTAAAACTTCCACTATGTTTCCATGTTTCCTTTTACTGGTTTGCAGCAAATAAACTCGACTGAATTACCTGCTTCAGGGCAACGCTCCAGACACACTGCTGCCAACCGCCATCGGCTCCCTTGGAGCTCAGACACTCGTGGCAGGTGCTGTGGTTGTAACACGCAGTTGGACACGGAAGTGGTGGAGAAGATTCCACGGGCATCGGAGAGACATTGAGCAGCGAGTGGCTGAAGCAAGTCCAGTCGTAGGTGGGCTGCACGCTCAGGATCCGGCGGGTCTCTCCTAGGAGGGTAAGAGACGGGATTAGCTGGGGAGATTACAGCGGGCACAGGGAGCGGGTGTGGGGGGGGGCAGAGGATGTCACCTGTGCGCTTAAACTGGCGGGTCCACATGCACTTCCCAGAAGCAATGCACTTGTGGCAATCAGACGCCTCACATGAGATCTCCGAGCAGTTGCTGGCCAGGAAGATCTCCCGCTGGTTAATACGACAGTCGTTCTCGGAGGTGCAGCTTCCATCACTGCCGATGCAGGCGCCTTCTGGGCAGTTAGTACACCACTTACAGCGCGGCGCCACCTGAGCGGGCACAACGTACAGTACTGTATAGACGGATCCTGTCAGCCACATATATATCACGTAGCCCTCGCCGGGGCAGGACTCACCGTGCCCAGCTGTGCGCTCATGGAGAGGGGGTGCTGCGCTAGGCACTCGCTGCAGGTCTTCAGTCTCCGGCAATCGTCCGCGGACCTCGGCAGCGGGAAACACGATGAAGACGAATGCGAGCAGCTGCGCCTGGAAAATAACCGCGATATAATACAAAAATGATGTGAAATAGAAATTCCTCCAGCCCAAGCTCCACAAAACACGAGGGGGGTCCTGGGCCCCTTCAATACAACCAATACTTTGTCTCCTGCACATATGGTACCGCTGCAGGTAGGTATGTCTCCTGCACATATGGTACCGCTGCAGGTAGGTATGTCTCCTGCACATATGGCACAGCTGCAGGTAGGTATGTCTCCTGCACATATGGCACAGCTGCAGGTAGGTATGTCTCCTGCACATATGGTACCGCTGCAGGTAGGTATGTCTTCTGCACATATGGTACAGCTGCAGGTAGGTATGTCTTCTGTAAATATGACGCAGCTGCAGGTAGGTATGTCTCCTGCACATACAGTACAGCTGCAGGTAGGTATGTCTCCTGCACATACGGTACAGCTGCAGGTAGGTATGTCTCCTGCACATACGGTACCGCTGCAGGTAGGTATGTCTCCTGCACATATGGTACAGCTGCAGGTAGGTATGTCTCCTGCACATACCGTACCGCTGCAGGTAGGTATGTCTCCTGCACATACGGTACCGCTGCAGGTAGGTATGTCTCCTGCACATATGGTACAGCTGCAGGCAGGTTTGTCTCCTGCACATATGGCACAGCTGCAGGTAGGTTTGTCTCCTGCACATATGGTACAGCTGCAGGTAGGTTTGTCTCCTGCACATATGGTACCGCTGCAGGTAGGTATGTCTCCTGCACATATGGCACAGCTGCAGGTAGGTTTGTCTCCTGCACATACGGTACCGCTGCAGGTAGGTATGTCTCCTGCACATATGGCACAGCTGCAGGTAGGTTTGTCTCCTGCACATATGGCACAGCTGCAGGTAGGTTTGTCTCCTGCACATACGGTACAGCTGCAGGTAGGTTTGTCTCCTGCACATATGGTACAGCTGCAGCTAGGTTTGTCTCCTGCACATATGGTACCGCTGCAGGTAGGTTTGTCTCCTGCACATATGGCACAGCTGCGGGTAGGTTTGTCTCCTGCACATATGGTACAGCTGCAGGTAGGTATGTCTCCTGCACATATGGCACAGCTGCAGGTAGGTATGTCTCCTGCACATATGGCACAGCTGCAGGTAGGTTTGTCTCCTGCACATATGGTGCCGGTAGGTTCACATGAAGCCGTCTCTCTCACTCACCTTTCAGCGATGTCGGCGGACATGCAGCTGTAATGGCACCAGACACAACTGCCAGCGCTATGGTTGCAGGAGGAGGGGGTGCTGAACAGCATGCAGGGGTCCGAGGGCACGGACAACGTCACCATACGGCCAAGGGCCACACCATTAAACCCCCCTGAGATGTAGAGTCGTCCACCCACCACGGCCACAGCGTGACCTATTGACTCATTCATAGGGACCCCCAAAATGACATCTGCCAAGACAAAGAAGATAAATACAAGTAAACATCCTGAAATGGTAAGTGATCACAGAATACTTACACACAGCGTGTGCCGCAGGGTGACATTTAAAGGGGTCCCGAGTGGTCCCTCCCCTTTCCAATCAGCTGTTAAAGGGGTATTTTCATCTGATGTTGCTAAGAGATACCATCACTTTATGACTGGTGGGGGTCCGACTGCTGGCATCCTGAGAATAAAGGGCCACAGCCGTGGTGTAGCATTACGTCCCCCTCTCAGGGGACGGACCCCCAGCAATCTGAAAACAGAACAGTACATAAATGGTTAATACTGGCTGCTCTCACCGCTCTTGTTGGGACGGATCCAGGCATTGCAGTGGATCTGGTAGAAGAGAACCTGATTGCTGTATTCCTGCTGCTCTGTGCGACCTCCCACCACAACCATGGTGTCCTTCAACACGGCGGCCACGTGGAAGAAGTGAGACAGGGGCTAAGGGGGAGGAAAAGCAAAAAACGGGCTGAAAACCATCCATCTACGGGGGAATCGCCCCAATAACAGTCCCACCACCCTCCATAGGATACGTCACCCATGGGTGTAAAGGTAAGTCCGTAACCATGAAAGCAATGCCACCTCTAAGCCTGTGTATATGGGGCGGTGGGGTCCTGGGCACCGGAGCTTCCTATACATAATATACAGCGCGCTAATGGTCCCCAGTATAAGGTAGGAAAAGGGGGTTATCCAATGTCTCCAGCAGCCCCCCATGTGCCGGGCCCCTCACAGGTAACATACTATAGCTACTGCTATTAGCTGCCCTCCACCGGATGTTTTCATCCGTGTACAGGGAGAAGCGGCAGCGGCGCGGGGAACAGGAGAGGGGTAAGTATGTTACCTGTGAGGGGCCCGGCACATGGGGGGGGGGCTGCTGGAGACATTGGATAACCCCCTTTAAAGTGGTTTTCCAGGATATTAATATTGATGACCTCTCCTCAGGAGTTGGCAGGGGTCCAACACCCCCACCAATCAGCTGGTTGGAGGGAAGTCCACGCTCCTTGCAAGCGTAGCCTTTCCTTCATTGTTTACCTGCTTGACGTCGACATTGCTGAGCTGAGCAGCATAATTATAAGAAGCCGTCCATATACAAACGACTACTACCGAGCCGTCCACAGAAGCGACTGCTACCGAGCCGTCCATATACAAGCGACTGCTACCGAGCCGTCCATATACAAGCGACTGCTACCGAGCCGTCCATATACAAGCGACTGCTACCGAGCCGTCCATATACAAGCGACTGCTACCGAGCCGTCCATATACAAGCGACTGCTACCGAGCCGTCCATATACAAGCGACTGCTACCGAGCCGTCCATATACAAGCGACTGCTACCGAGCCGTCCATATACAAGCGACTGCTACCGAGCCGTCCATATACAAGCGACTGCTACCGAGCCGTCCATATACAAGCGACTGCTACCGAGCCGTCCATATACAAGCGACTGCTACCGAGCCGTCCATATACAAGCGACTGCTACCGAGCCGTCCATATACAAGCGACTGCTACCGAGCCGTCCATATACAAGCGACTGCTACCGAGCCGTCCATATACAAGCGACTGCTACCGAGCCGTCCATATACAAGCGACTGCTACCGAGCCGTCCATATACAAGCGACTGCTACCGAGCCGTCCATATACAAGCGACTGCTACCGAGCCGTCCATATACAAGCGACTGCTACCGAGCCGTCCATATACAAGCGACTGCTACCGAGCCGTCCATATACAAGCGACTGCTACCGAGCCGTCCATATACAAGCGACTGCTACCGAGCCGTCCATATACAAGCGACTGCTACCGAGCCGTCCATATACAAGCGACTGCTACCGAGCCGTCCATATACAAGCGACTGCTACCGAGCCGTCCATATACAAGCGACTGCTACCGAGCCGTCCATATACAAGCGACTGCTACCGAGGCGTCCATATACAAGCGACTGCTACAGAGGCGTCCATATACAAGCGACTGCTACAGAGGCGTCCACAGAAGCGACTACTACCGAGCCGTCCACAGAAGCGACTACTACCGAGCCGTCCATATACAAGCGACTACTACAGAGGCGTCCACAGAAGCGACTACTACAGAGGCGTCCACAGAAGCGACTAATACCGAGCCGTCCATATACAAGCAACTGCTACCGAGCCGTCCATATACAAGCGACTGCTACAGAGGCGTCCACAGAAGCGACTACTACAGAGGCGTCCACAGAAGCGACTACTACAGAGGCGTCCACAGAAGCGACTACTACAGAGGCGTCCACAGAAGCGACTGCTACAGAGGCGTCCACAGAAGCGACTGCTACAGAGGCGTCCACAGAAGTGACTACTACCGAGCCGTCCACAGAAGCGACTACTACCGAGCCGTCCACAGAAGCGACTACTACCGAGCCGTCCATATACAAGCGACTACTACCGAGCCGTCCACAGAAGCGACTACTACAGAGCCGTCCACAGAAGCGACTACTACCGAGCCGTCCACAGAAGCGACTACTACAGAGCCGTCTACAGAAGCGACTACTACAGAGCCGTCCACAGAAGCGACTACTACCGAGCCGTCCACAGAAGCGACTACTACAGAGCCGTCCACAGAAGCGACTACTACAGAGCCGTCCACAGAAGCGACTACTACAGAGCCGTCCACAGAAGCGACTACTACAGAGCCGTCCACAGAAGCGACTACTACAGAGCCGTCCACAGAAGCGACTACTACAGAGCCGTCCACAGAAGCGACTACTACAGAGCCGTCCACAGAAGCGACTACTACAGAGCCGTCCACAGAAGCGACTACTACAGAGCCGTCCACAGAAGCGACTACTACAGAGCCGTCCACAGAAGCGACTACTACAGAGCCGTCCACAGAAGCGACTACTACAGAGCCGTCCACAGAAGCGACTACTACAGAGCCGTCCACAGAAGCGACTACTACAGAGCCGTCCACAGAAGCGACTACTACAGAGCCGTCCACAGAAGCGACTACTACAGAGCCGTCCACAGAAGCGAACGGGATGGCTTCTTATAATTACACTGATCAGCAGCAGGTAAACAGTGAAGGGAAGGCTACACTCACACGGCACAAGGCCTTCCCTTCAACCAGCTGATCGGTGGGGTTTGGGCGTTGGACCCCCGCTAATCTGATAAGACCTATCCTAAGGTTTGGGCGTTAGTCAATAGCAGGCCGCGACGCTAGGGAGGCCCCTCCCTGTCACAGCCCGCTTTTGGCAGCTTGGTCCGCGTGATGGGGAGATGCAGCGGCAGCCGTGCGGGCATCAGGAGCGGCGCGGGTGCTGGGGTTCGTATAACCAGTATGAGAGGTCCGGGCATTTTGGGGGGCATTATAGGGGTTGGATAACCCTTTAATGCCAGCATCCACTGAGGTCTAGGACACTAAAAGGGTTAATTGCCAGCATTCTTACGTTCCTGGTCCAGTGCACTGAAAGGGTTACTCTCCGATACCCGGTATTCAGTGGTTTGCTCGCTCCGGGAGCTGACCACTCATCATGGCGAGTCCGAGTATACAAGTACGGAGACCTCCTCAGCCGAAACGTGGCATCTGGAATAGATTCCAACGCCAGGACGTGCGGTCTCCATCCTTGTACACACGGACTGTCCAATCAGCGCCCACCGCTCAGCGCCCCCCTTTGTTCGCGGTGACGGAGCGGATGTCATTCGTTACTGCATCATTACCGGGGTTTCAGGAAAACATGGCCGCCGCGTGTGGTAATGCAGCCTATTCCCTGCAATGGAGCGGAGATGTAATACCGCACACAACCTGCGGATAAGTGCGGCGCTATTTTTGGAAAAGAGCAGCCATGTTTTTCCAATTCTGTCCAATGAGGGTGAGGCTTGGAGTTAGAACAGGATTACGGTACATTACCGCGCCCGTGGCAGAACGGCGGCCATGTTGTCACGTGCAGTTACCTTTCTCCCCTGAGAGGGGGCGAGCAAGCTCCACGTCAGATTAGGGTAATACAGGGTATAGAGCTCCGGGGACGGGGTCACGGCCTCCACATGGAAGCGATGTCCGCCGAAGACATAGAAGGCGTCCGTGGCCTCGTGGTAGATGGTGGAGTGACCGTACAGTCCTGCAAGATGAGAAGGGGTCAGCGCAGCCCCGGGGCAGTCACATCGCGGTTAACCCCGTATGGACTCACCTGTGGGCGGCGTGCCCGTATGATGCCCCGCCGTCCAGGTCTCCAGCTCTATGTTATATTCCAGCACCCGGTTATTAAATCCGTTCTCGGGGGAATATCCACCAATCAGAACCAGCGAGGAGCCGCGGCGAGGAGTGAGGGTGTGGCCCGCCACAGGCGGCAAGATGGGGTCCTGGGAACAGAATGGAAGCCTATGTACTGCAGGATTACACAATGACCCCCATTAACCCCTTAAGGACTCGGCCCTATTTCACCTTAAGGACTTGGCCATTTTTTGCAAATCTGACCAGTGTCACTTTAAGTACTGATAACTTTAAAACGCTTTGACTTATCCAGGCCGTTCTGAGATTGTTTTTTCGTCACATATTGTACTTCATGACACTACTAAAATTGGGTCAAAAAAGTAAATTTTTTTGCATAAAAAAATACCATATTTACAAAAAAAAATTGAAAAATTAGCAAATTTCAAAGTTTCAGTTTCTCTACTTCTGTAATACATAGTAATACCCCCAAAAATTGTGATGACTTTACATTCCCCATATGTCTACTTCATGTTTGTAGCATTTTGGGAATTATATTTTATTTTTTGGGGATGTTACAAGGCTTAGAAGTTTAGAAGCAAATATTGAAATTTTTCAGAAATTTACAAAAACCCAATTTTTAGGGACCACTACAGGTCTGAAGTCACTTTGCGAGGCTTACATAATAGAAACCGCCCAAAAATGACCCCATTCTATAAACTACACCCCTCAAGGTATTCAAAACGGATTTTACAAACTTCGTTAACCCTTTAGGTGTTGCACAAGAGTTATTGGCAAATGGGGATGAAATTTGAGAATTTCATTTTTTTGCCTAATTTTCCATTTTACCCCATTTTTTCGACTAACAAAGCAAGGGTTAACAGCCAAACAAGACTGTATCTTTATTGCCCTGACTCTGCCGTTTACAGAAACACCCAATATGTGGCCGTAAACTACTGTACGGGCACACAGCGGGGCGTAGAGGGAAAGGTGCGCCGTATGGGTTTTGGAAGGCAGGTTTTGCTGGACTGTTTTTTTGACACTATGTCCCATTTGAAGCCCCCCTGATGCACCCCTAGAGTAGAAACTTCAAAAAAGTGCCCCCATCTAAGAAACTACACCCCTCAAGGTATTCAAAACCGATTTTACAAACTTTGTTAACCCTTTAGGTGTTGCACAACATTTAATGGAAAATAGAGATACAATTTAAAAATTTAACTTTTTTGGCAGATTTTCCATTTTAAGATTTTTTACAAAGCAAGGGTTAACAGCCAAACAAAACTCAAAATTTATGGCCCTGATTCTGTAGTTTACAGAAACACCCCATATGTGGTCGTAAACCGCTGTACGGGCACACGGCAAGGCGCAGAAGGAAAGGAATGCCATACGGTTTTTGGAAGGCAGATTTTGCTGGACTGTTTTTTTGACACCATGTCCCATTTGAAGCCTCCCTGATGCACCCCTAGAGTAGAAACTCCAAAAAAGTGACCCCATTTTAGAAACTACGGGATAGGGTGGCAGTTTTGTTGGTACTAGTTTAGGGTACATATGATTTTTGGTTGCTCTATATTACACTTTTTGTGAGGCAAGGTAACAAGAAATAGCTTTTTGGCACAGTTTTTTTTTTTTTGTTATTTACAACATTCATCTGACAGGTTAGATCATGTGGTAATTTCATAGAGCAGGTTGTCACGGACACGGCGATACCTAATATGTATACAATTATTTTAATTTATGTAAGTTTTACCCAATGATTTCATTTTTAAAACAAAAAAAAAGTTTTAGTGTCTCCATAGTCTAAGAGCCATAGTTTTTTCAGTTTTTGGGCGATTATCTCAAGTAGGGTCTCATTTTTTGCGGGATGAGATGATGGTTTGATTTGCACTATTTTGAGGTGCACATGACTTTTTGATCGCTTGCTATTACACTTTTTGTGACGTAAGATGACAAAAAATAGCTTTTTTTACACCGTTTTTATTTTAATTTTTTTACGGTGGTCACCTGAGGGGTTAGGTCATGTGATATTTTTATAGAGTCGGTCGATACGGACGCGGCGATACCTAATATGTATACATTTTTTTAATTTATGTAAGTTCTACACAATGATTTCATTTCTGAAACAAAAAAAATGATGTTTTAGTGTCTCCATAGTCTAAGAGCCATAGTTTTTTCAGTTTTTGGGCGATTATCTTAAGTAGGGTCTCATTTTTTGCGGGATGAGATGACGGTTTGATTGTTACAATTTTGGCGTACATGCGACTTTTTTGATCACTTTTATTAACTTTTTTTGGGAAGTAAGGTGGGCAAAATTTCAATTTCATCATAGTTTTTTATTTTTTATTTTTATGGCGTTCACCGTTCGGGTAAAGTAACATGACCGTTTTATAGATCAGGTCGTTACGGACGCGGCGATACCAAACATGTGTAGGGAATTTTATTTTTTTCATTTTTAATCAGTGATAAATGTGTTTTTTGATTTTTACTTTTTTTTCACTTTTTTTTACTTTTTTTTTGACCCAGACCCACTTGGTTCTTGAAGATCCAATGGGTCTGATGTCTGTATAATACAGTACAGTACACCATATAGTGTTTTCTACTGTATTTTACTTACACTTTGTCTGAACAGATCTCTGCCTTCAGCACAGATCTGTTCAGCACCATGGACAGCAGGACGCCTGAGCAGGCGTCCTGTTGCCATGGGAACCTTCCCCGTCTGCTCAGAACTTCGCAGACGGGGAAGGGTAAGGACGGGGCTGTCGGGGGGCTGTCTGGGGGCTCTCTCCCTCTCCATCGGGGGGCTGCAAAGGCACAGCAGCCCCCCGATCGGAGAGGGAGGGAGCTCCCTGAGCTGTTAACCTTTTCCATAGAGCGCTCCGTACGGACCGCTGTATGGAAAGGGTTAAACGGCTGACATCGCATCGTCGATGTCAGCCGTTTATACCAGGGTGCCAGCAATGTGCTGGCACCCTGGTATACCCACTGAACACCAATGAATTTTCAAGGGGAGGCGGGCGGGGGATCGCGATCCCGCCTGCCGCACCGCCCGCCTCCCGCACCGCCCGCAACCCTCCCCCTGCACCTCCCACCGGGCTAAAATCACTCGGGGGTGCAGGGGGGGGGGGATACAGATAGATTTTGGGCACTATAAAGTTTCTGATCCTCGCGGTCAGGGACCGCGGGGATCAGAAACTGCAGAAATCGCAACAAACCGCAGGTCTGAATTGACCTGCGGTTTGTTGCGATCGCCGACATGGGGGGGTCACGGGACCCCCCCGCGCATTTAGCCTAGGTGCCTGCTCAATGATTTGAGCAGGCACCATGTTCCGATCACAGCCGGCCGGGCGGCAGTGATCGGAACAACACATGACGTACCGGTACGTCATGGGTCCTTAAGGACTCGGGAAACATGCCGTACCGGTACGTCATGCGTCCTTAAGGGGTTAAAGGGACCCTCCATGAAATCTCAGGCCCAGAAGATCTTCCGTCCTGTAATGTTCCTCTGATATTCCTAATAGAAATGTACGAAGAAACCGACATCTGGGCATTAACCCTCTCCTTGTAGATCAGATTCAGACATTTCCAGCAGGAATAACAGAGGATCACTACAGAGGAGCTCTATGCTGCCTTCCCATTGTATTTCATTGCATACGAAAGGGTGACAGACGGACTGTGTACTACGTACGGCACAGGTCCCCGAGGGGTTAAAGACGAGCAGGCCTCACCAGTTCCTTCCTCCACTGCAGGGTGGTGAGGTTCAGCACCCAGAAGTCACTGTACGCCCTGTAGTTGGTCAGGCCGCCCATTATATACATAGCGTTACGAAGGGCGTTGTACGCAGCAGCATGGAAGTAACGGGGGCTTGGGCCGGGACCCCCACCCTCCGTCCCGGCTAACATCTGGGTCCAGCGGCGCTCAGAGATGGAGTACCTGCAGGGAAGAGGACAGGCGTGAAGATAAAGGTCACCAGATGCGGGGATGAAGGCGGCAGGAGCAACGTGACACCCACCTGTAGACACTTCCCAGCACGCCATCTCTTAAAGAGAGACCCCCGAACATCCAGAGAGTGCTGTCCGGCCCCTCCACCATGGTGTGGCCCAGACGGTGCAAGAAGCGACTCGCCGTGTCCTGAAGAAACGGGGCAGGGTGGTGAGGACCGGGGGGCAGCGTCTCTTAAAGGTACAGGAGGGCAGTTGTGAAAGGACTTACCGCGGTGAGCTGAGGGTCCATAAGACTTTCCCACACGATCTTCCCCGAGTCCAGCCGAACGGAGCAGTCGCCTCCAGCGTAACCAGCGGAGCAGAAGCAAACACCGAGGGTCTGCAGGACCACAGGACACAAGGATGGCACTGAGTACACCGATCGGGGGTCCGCACCTGATTACACTGAGGCTCGGGGGTCCTCACCTGATTACACTGAGGCTCGGGGGTCCTCACCTGATTACACTGAGGCTCGGGGGTCCTCACCTGATTACACTGAGGCTCGGGGGTCCTCACCTGATTACACTGAGGCTCGGGGGTCCTCACCTGATTACACTGAGGCTCGGGGGTCCTGACCTGATTACACTGAGGCTCGGGGGTCCTGACCTGATTACACTGAGGCTCGGGGGTCCTCACCTGATTACACTGAGGCTCGGGGGTCCTGACCTGATTACACTGAGGCTCGGGGGTCCTGACCTGGTTACACTGAGGCTCGGGGGTCCTGACCTGGTTACACTGAGGCTCGGGGGTCCTCACCTGATTACACTGAGGCTCGGGGGTCCTCACCTGATTACACTGAGGCTCGGGGGTCCTCACCTGATTACACTGAGGCTCGGGGGTCCTCACCTGATTACACTGAGGCTCGGGGGTCCTCACCTGATTACACTGAGGCTCGGGGGTCCTCACCTGGTTACACTGAGGCTCGGGGGTCCTCACCTGGTTACACTGAGGCTCGGGGGTCCTCACCTGGTTACACTGAGGCTCGGGGGTCCTCACCTGATTACACTGAGGCTCGGGGGTCCTCACCTGATTACACTGAGGCTCGGGGGTCCTCACCTGATTACACTGAGGCTCGGGGGTCCTCACCTGATTACACTGAGGCTCGGGGGTCCTCACCTGGTTACACTGAGGCTCGGGGGTCCTCACCTGATTACACTGAGGCTCGGGGGTCCTCACCTGGTTACACTGAGGCTCGGGGGTCCTCACCTGGTTACACTGAGGCTCGGGGGTCCTCACCTGATTACACTGAGGCTCGGGGGTCCTCACCTGATTACACTGAGGCTCGGGGGTCCTCACCTGATTACACTGAGGCTCGGGGGTCCTCACCTGATTACACTGAGGCTCGGGGGTCCTCACCTGGTTACACTGAGGCTCGGGGGTCCTCACCTGGTTGCACTGAGGCTCGGGGGTCCTCACCTGGTTACACTGAGGCTCGGGGGTCCTCACCTGGTTACACTGAGGCTCGGGGGTCCTCACCTGATTACACTGAGGCTCGGGGGTCCTCACCTGGTTGCAGACTCCTTTCTCCTCCTCCACTGAGCAGTTTCGGGGACACACGTTGCGCAGACAGTACGGACCGGATAGCGGACTCCGACAGACACAGCTCTGACCCCGGCACACCTTGTTGGGTCCGCACGGGGGGTGGCATTCGTGGACTGTGTACGTGGCATTAAAACCAGAAGGTTCGGTGTTGTTTGCTTCGTAATACACAACGAGGACGCCTGATGGAATACGGAGCACATAATACGAGAACCACAGTTAACCACAGACAGCCCGAGACCTGCCCCCTCCCCCACAACAGGGAGCCCCGACCTCCGTGTCGCCTGGTGAGGAGACCACCACATCCAGGCAGAGAATGAACACAGAGGTGGCACATGAGTCCCACCATTTCTATGCGGACCTATGTGCTAGGTGCGGACGCATCTGTCAGACATGAAAGGCATGTGCTGCCTGATACATGGAAACAGGAACGGCCATACTCATGTACAGCAAGCAGAGTCTTTGAAAGTGGCGAGGAATAGACACTCAGACATAGTAGAAAGAGGAAGAACTTTCCATTATACAATCATCTGGTAGGATTTACGTAATAGGATTTACGTAACTCATGACAATCCCTTAAAGGAACAGTCCAAACTTGCCCTTGTGTCCGGCCCCTGATGACGAGCCGCAGGGCGGTCCGCACTCAGATACTCCATTCCCCAGGAAGATGAGGTTTTAGTCGTCATCCCACTGCTCCGGGGTTCGGACAGAGGACCTCTCTAGTTACTCCATTAAACCCTGCTATAACACAGGCGGACACTTACCGGTGGTCGCCTCCACAGTAAGTGGCGTTTCTCCACGGCCTTGTCCACAAAAGGCCCCCAACAAGCTGCGATCTGACTGCAGGAGCCCCGTGTCCAGGAATGCCGGGATCCCATCGAAGACATAGACGTAACTTTGCTGAATTTAAAAAAGTGCGACAGTCAGACGGCAAAACAAAGGAGGCGACAAACGCTGCAGCGGCGGGACAACGTGGCTCACCGTGCACGGGACACTGAAGTCAGGCTGCAAGCTGAGGCTGAGCCGCGGGCAATTGGCTTCCGGGTGGCAAGGCTCGGTGTGAGAAGACACGCTCAGCATCCACAGACAGTAAGAGCCGCCTGGAGAGCCGAGAGCCGAGGACGAGACGCGAGAAAGCAGCTGCCGGCCTTGGCACTCCAGGTAACACGTGCCGCCATTCCTGGGAGGAGAGAACAACAAGTTTCCGCATATTACACGCCAATAATGGAAAACCCCTCATTGTATATGTGCAGACATTATAGCAGACACCTCCAGCGCCGTCGCAGCGGTGCACGGAGCCCAACCAGCCAAAGTCGTGGCACCTGTCGGGGGCAGCGAGTGAACAGCAGGAGAAACAGGCGACCCTAGCGAGGTGCAGACCACCGGGGCAGAGGATCTCCAGATCGGCCAGTCTGGTGGGACATTCCCAGTGGTCAGCACTAGAGATGAGTGAATGTCATAGTTTGAAATTCGTTCACGCTTCGTTTGGTGGTAAAAGCAGAATCGCGTTATGGAATCCGTTACCACGGACCACAACGCAGTTCTATGACGGAACGCCTTTAGAGGGATTCTGTTATTCATTTCGTCATAATAGGAGTCGATGATCCGTTTTGCAGCCCATAGACTTCTATTATGATGGAATGAATAACTGTTATGCATTCGGTCATGGATTTGCGTTGTGGTCCGTGGTAACGGAATCCGTAACGCGATTCTGCTTTTACCACCAAACATGAACATGAAATTCTCTCATCTCTAGTCGGTACCTACCAAAAGGGGTCTAAAAGAGGCCAACCAGTGAAAGGGTGACACTGTCGGGGGAGGCAAGGACCTGCTGGGAACCACCTACCTAAACACTGTATAGGTAAGTGCCCCCTAATGGCAGTGGCCCTGAGTCAGCAGGATAATTCCCTGGCCACACGGCAAAGACTGCCCAGGAAATGTGGAGGAGATCGAGGCGGTGACCGGTCTCCATATTCCCAGTTCTCAATCTAATCGTCATCTCTTGGATCCATGGAGGCAGCACTGGACAAACTACAGGACACCTCGGAGACCCCCTGAAGTCCATGATGGGTCACAGAAGGGGAGCTACATAATATTACCTGGGGGTTGTAGGTTACGGCTGATTGCTCCTACCAGACCCTGGAACCCGCATGCGCCGTGAGCGTCCTTAAAGGGGTACTCTGTTCGGTAAAAGTTTTCCCTTATCCTGATATAAGATCGGTGGACCCCCACCAATCACAAGAACGGAACCCCTCAAATTCACCTTGAAATGAATGGAGCGCTGGTCGGACAGGTGTACAGCCACTCACCTTCCGGTGACAGCCAAGTACAGCGCTCACCTATCTCCGGACTTCCCACAGAAATGAATGGAGCGGCTGTGCACATGTCCGACCAGCTGCGGACATGGGGCCCCAGTTCTCATGATCCGTGAAGGCCCCAGCGCTAGGACCCCCACCAATCTAATAGTTATTCCGTAACCTGTGGATAGGGGATAACTTTTACCAACCAGAATACCCCTTTAAACCAAACTACCAGATTTAGGCGCCAAAACTAAGGAATCATTGAGTCCTAGGACAGAGAAGATTTAGGCAGCCCACTGCC
The DNA here is from genome assembly GCF_905171765.1 of Bufo bufo. Classification (NCBI taxonomy): domain Eukaryota; kingdom Metazoa; phylum Chordata; class Amphibia; order Anura; family Bufonidae; genus Bufo; species Bufo bufo. The sequence continues at coordinate 6,917,535 of NC_053389.1, read as the reverse complement.
GTGGTACTGGAGCACGTGTCACCCAGGCTCATCTATAAAGCACAGGGGGCACCTACCTGGGGTCGCCATAATAGCCCGGCACACACTTGTCGCAGTGCTCTCCCTGCGTGTTGTCCGTGCAGTAGCAGACGCCCGTTCCCCCGTTACAGTAGCCCTTTTCAGGGGTCCCATGTCTGTTGCAGGCACATTCCTGACACCCTGGCTTCTGGGTGGCACTTCCGAAGCTGCCAGGTTTGCACTCCTGGCACTGAGCGCCTTGTGTCCAATCTGGAGAAGCGAAACACAACAGGTGACATGTATGAAAGCGTGAGTGACCCCCGCAGTGTGCCGCCCATCGCCAGCGTCTCTCACCCTGGCAGGAGTCGCATATGCCCGGCCCATGAGCGCAGGTGCTATGGAAATTGCAGCCACAATCCACGCTGCACTCCACTCCGCTTTCTATTAGGCTGGTCTGGTTGGATGTCCACCCAAGGTCACACAGACAGGAGTAAGATGGCGGCCCGCTACACGTGCCATGGGAGCATTCATTATAACATCTAAAAGTATAGAAAAACGTGTTTCATTAAAAGCGCAATGTAAACGGGAGGTCCTGTAGGCTACGCGGGGCGGTACGCACGTCTGGTTGCAGTGAGCGACGCCATCTCCTGTGTATCCACGGTCACAGTGGCACTCATAGGAGTCCGGCGTGTTCCTGCAAGTCGCGTGTTTATGGCAGGTCGCCATTCCCAGTCTACACTCATCTACATCTGGACAGGAATCATAGGACCATTCAGCTGGTTCAGCCACGAGCCCGGCGAAAGACAAGGCCCGGGAGCAGGAGGTAAAGCCACGGACACCTGAGAAGTCACCGGAGAAGCACCTGGAAACAAAGAACGGGTCGAGTGAGGCCTATTTATAGGGAGACCCGCAAACACCCCCTCATAGATCATAGCACAGCCCGGCGGGTGGAGACGGTCTCCTGAAAGAAGCACACATTCACTCTGTCATCATTTTTCGCTACAATGCATCAGTAAAAGTAAAATGTTTGTATTGATTTAAAATGTATCAGCTTAAAATTCTGATTGTTTGTTCAGACTGGTGACCGGTCCAGGCAGTGGTCGCATTAACGCCTGTACAAGCGTCATAGACGCCTGTTCAGGCCATTTTACTCCCTGGAAAAAGTCTAAGGCGTACTGATACGCCTTAGACTTTTCCCTGCCATTCAACAGCGCAGCGAGCGCTGTGAACGGCGCAGGCAGCGCAGCGATGTGGCTGCTGCCTGAAACAACCAATAACAAGGCTCCTTACAGTGAGGAGCTTTGTGATTGGTCAGTTTGAGCAGCTGCCGGAGCTTATGGCACACCGCTCTGTAGGGAGGAAGGACGCGCGCGATCCTCACTGGCGGGGTAAGTGGGGATCTGTGAGATTTTGTGGGGATCTGAGCGCCTTGTTTTTGCCCTAGAATGATGAGTCTGCAGCGCTCAGCCGAGCGCCGTCTCTCCTCCTGCTGAGTGCGGTACTGAAGACGGCCTCAATAGGTCTACGGGACCGTCTTCACTACCGCCAGTGAGGACAAGTGGCTGAGCGCTTCAGACTCCTGCTCATAGAAGTCAGCGGGGGTCCTAGCGCTGGACACGCCAACAGGAGACCTCCATTACAACAGACCTGTCAACTTTCTTATGAATCTATCAAGGATTTATTGCAGCATGTTCCACCAGACGCTGCTATAAGGATTTCTTCAGTAATGCGGCGCCGCATGGCGGCACATGGTGCTACAAGGACTGCATGTGGCCATTTGCAGCCTCCAGGACATGCCAAGCGCATGAAGTCTTTGCTGTAAAACTGTATAATGCAATAACCACAGCGGTGGTGGCACTTTTGTGGCATGAGATAGGGCAACCTGGCCATGGAAGACAAACTCCCCTTTATAGCGAGATCAAGCATAAGACAAAATGACAGCCTCTAGATTAGGGATCAGCAACCTCCGGCACTCCAGCTTTTCTGAAACTACAACTCCCAGTATCCTCCTTTCACTTCTTTGGGAGTTACAAGAACAGCTGAGCAAGTGTGCATGCTGGGAGTTGTAGTTTCACAGCAGTGCTGGAGTGCCAAAGGTTGCTGCACCCTAGATCAGTGGTTATCACTGCGTGATGTCATCATCCAGATCCACATGTGACTGTGGCGGTGCGAGGTATGTGCCCGGGTCTTTCGCTTGTGTCCTTGGCACCAGCATGCACCACCACCCATTGTGCCTGTGTCCTGCTCCGCCAGTGCCTCAGGTCTCTTCAGAGTCTACAAACAGCCCCGGTGGCACCAACATACCCACCTGAGAGCTCATCTACAAGGACATAACTTTGGTGGGCAGCAATGGCCACGTGACCAGCGGCACAGAAACAGCAGCAAAAATTAAAAGAGATTGTCCCAAGATCAACACTATTTACCTCTCCATACTTGAACCAGAGAACACTAGAACATGGTAAGACCCGATGGTGAGACCCCCAGCGATCATGTACTTTTAGGGGACATGTCTGTTTTAGTAACGACTTGCATTTCCCATGCAATAACAATTCTGGGGAATCAATTCTTGTGACTCTATATTGTACCATTCCTTTATTATTCCTACTAGAACTTATGAACGAGTTGCTAGTAGTCTGCAATAAGGGTCCAGCTGGATGTTACCAGTTGACAGCACTGATTGAATAATGTCAAGCTATACAGGGACACCCCCATCTGGACCTTCACTGCCAACTGCCAGCAAGTCATTCATAACTAATAACAGGAATAACAGAGGAATTGTGCAATATAAGGTCAAAAGAATAGATCCTCCAGGATTGTTATTACATGGAGTGGTGCAAGTTGTTACCCAAACAGACAAGTCAGGAGAGGTGAGGGGTCCTCTTTAACGACATGTGATAAATAGCGATCTTAGGACAAACCCATTAAACCTCATAAAATCACTGCAACAGTGTCCTCAGTGGTACCGACCCTCCAGAGCAACAGTGTCCTCAGTGGTACCGACCCTCCAGAGCAACAGTGTCCTCAGTGGTACCGACCCTCCAGAGCAACAGTGTCCTCAGTGGTACCGACCCTCCAGAGCAACAGTGTCCTCAGTGGTACCGACCCCTCAGAGCAACAGGGACCTCAGTGGTACCGACCCCTCAGAGCAACAGTGACCTCAGTGGTACCGACCCTCCAGAGCAACAGTGTCCTCAGTGGTACCGACCCTCCAGAGCAACAGTGTCCTCAGTGGTACCGACCCTCCAGAGCAACAGTGTCCTCAGTGGTACCGACCCTCCAGAGCAACAGGGACCTCAGCTAAATAAAAAATTGTCTAAATTTGCTATTTATGCATGGAAGACAGTTCTAGAGCACTAGTAATGGTTTCCCTGCATAAATAGAAACCCCTTAATGTTATACAGGCCTTCGTATTAACTATCTGAATTACTGTCACTTTCGTACTCCTCATCGGCTGAAAATACTCCTCAAAAATGGTAAGAGGAGTATTTTTACTCTTCCAGAAAAAATGGAGCACGACCTCTGGGTCCAGGCGAGAGCCGGATCCTCTATGGAGAATAGAGCCGATGTCCAGACTGGTACCGGTCCAGGCAAGAGCCGGATCCTCTATGGAGAATAGAGCCGATGTCCAGACTGGTACCGGTCCAGGCAAGAGCCGGATCCTCTATGGAGAATGGAGCCGATGTCCAGACTGGTGACCGGTCCAGGCTAGAGCCGGATCCTCTATGGAGAATAGAGCCGATGTCCAGACTGGTGACCGGTCCAGGCTAGAGCCGGATCCTCTATGGAGAATAGAGCCGATGTCCAGACTGGTGACCGGTCCAGGCTAGAGCCGGATCCTCTATGGAGAATAGAGCCGATGTCCAGACTGGTACCGGTCCAGGCAAGAGCCGGATCCTCTATGGAGAATAGAGCCGATGTCCAGACTGGTGACCGGTCCAGGCTAGAGCCGGATCCTCTATGGAGAATAGAGCCGATGTCCAGACTGGTGACCGGTCCAGGCTAGAGCCGGATCCTCTATGGAGAATAGAGCCGATGTCCAGACTGGTACCAGTCCAGGCGAGAGCCGGATCCTCTATGGAGAATAGAGCCGATGACCAGACTGGTGACCGGTCCAGGCTAGAGCCGGATCCTCTATGGAGAATAGAGCCGATGTCCAGACTGGTACCAGTCCAGGCTAGAGCCGGATCCTCTATGGAGAATAGAGCCGATGTCCAGACTGGTACCGGTCCAGGCAAGAGCCGGATCCTCTATGGAGAATAGAGCCGATGTCCAGACTGGTACCAGTCCAGGCTAGAGCCGGATCCTCTATGGAGAATAGAGCCGAAGTCCAGACTGGTACCGGTCCAGGCAAGAGCCGGATCCTCTATGGAGAATAGAGCCGATGTCCAGACTGGTACCAGTCCAGGCTAGAGCCGGATCCTCTATGGAGAATGGAGCCGATGTCCAGACTGGTGACCGGTCCAGGCTAGAGCCGGATCCTCTATGGAGAATGGAGCCGATGTCCAGACTGGTGACCGGTCCAGGCTAGAGCCGGATCCTCTATGGAGAATAGAGCCGATGTCCAGACTGGTGACCGGTCCAGGCGAGAGCCGGATCCTCTATGGAGAATAGAGCCGATGTCCAGACTGGTACCAGTCCAGGCGAGAGCCGGATCCTCTATGGAGAATAGAGCCGATGACCAGACTGGTGACCGATCCAGGCGAGAGCCGGATCCTCTATGGAGAATAGAGCCGATGTCCAGACTGGTGACCGGTCCAGGCGAGAGCCGGATCCTCTATGGAGAATAGAGCCGATGTCCAGACTGGTACCAGTCCAGGCTAGAGCCGGATCCTCTATGGAGAATAGAGCCGATGTCCAGACTGGTACCGGTCCAGGCAAGAGCCGGATCCTCTATGGAGAATAGAGCCGATGTCCAGACTGGTACCAGTCCAGGCGAGAGCCGGATCCTCTATGGAGAATAGAGCCGATGACCAGACTGGTGACCGGTCCAGGCTAGAGCCGGATCCTCTATGGAGAATAGAGCCGAAGTCCAGACTGGTACCAGTCCAGGCTAGAGCCGGATCCTCTATGGAGAATAGAGCCGATGTCCAGACTGGTACCGGTCCAGGCAAGAGCCGGATCCTCTATGGAGAATAGAGCCGATGTCCAGACTGGTGACCGGTCCAGGCGAGAGCCGGATCCTCTATGGAGAATAGAGCCGATGTCCAGACTGGTGACCGGTCCAGGCTAGAGCCGGATCCTCTATGGAGAATAGAGCCGATGTCCAGACTGGTGACCGGTCCAGGCTAGAGCCGGATCCTCTATGGAGAATAGAGCCGATGTCCAGACTGGTGACCGGTCCAGGCTAGAGCCGGATTCTCTATGGAGAATAGAGCCGATGTCCAGACTGGTACCAGTCCAGGCTAGAGCCGGATCCTCTATGGAGAATGGAGCCGATGTCCAGACTGGTGACCGGTCCAGGCTAGAGCCGGATCCTCTATGGAGAATGGAGCCGATGTCCAGACTGGTGACCGGTCCAGGCAAGAGCCGGATCCTCTATGGAGAATAGAGCCGATGTCCAGACTGGTACCAGTCCAGGCAAGAGCCGGATCCTCTATGGAGAATAGAGCCGATGTCCAGACTGGTACCAGTCCAGGCAAGAGCCGGATCCTCTATGGGCGAGCAGAACGGATGTCCAGACAGGTGACCGATCCAGGCTAGAGACGGATCCTCTATGGGAGAATGGAGCCGATGTCCAGACTGGTACCGGTCCAGGCGAGAGCCGGATCCTCGATGGGCGAGCAGAGCTGATGACCAGACAGGTGACCGATCCAGGATAGAGGCACAATCCATTCATTGAGATGAATGACTTACCTTCCCACTGTTGGGTTGTCGATATTTCCGCACCAGCCGCACTCGAAATTCTGCAGACACTCCCGACAGGTGTTAAACCGGGAGCAGTCCATGCACTGAGGCACCGAGTGAACACTGAGAGAAGAGAGGGGACAATGGGGGAGGATGAGGGCAGACAATGAAGTGCCAGGGGGGCTGCTGCATTTTCTACAAAGACTTAAAAGGGTTGTCTGACAGATAAAAAGTTCTGACAAAAGGGCAGAATGGGTTAAATAAAGGCATATCAGACATTTCTGACCCGTCTGCTAGATACGGCAGAAGTAAAGGTGTTTTCCCACCTCCTTATATTAAACATTTTTCACCTTTCCACAAACTCCCAGCAATCACAAGCACGGGGTCCCCAAGTCCCCTGTGTAAAAGGCGCAGAAGTGAACACACGAGACCACCGCTCAATGACGGAGATCGCGAGAGCTGTACCCTGCAGTCTCATATCCGCAGCGTCGCTCCATTCACACAGAGGACCCTCTTTCTAATGATTGGTGGAGTTTCCTATGGACAGGTGATAAATGTCGTCCGTGGACCAATCCCTTTAAGATAAGCTATACTTCCAATCACTGAGCTCATCTCCTCAGACAGTATAAAGGTGAGCAGCGATCTACGCCCCGGCCTCACCTGTCATACCAGTCCCTGCAGTCTCCATAGGGGTACTTAGCCAGGTAGGCAGCGAAGTAGAAGCAGCTGCTGGTGGACTGGCACCACGCACAGTGACTGGAGTTCGAGAGGCACTCGGAGCAGGTCCTCCGCCTGGAAGCACAAAAACAGTGTGTAAAGTAAGATGCCCCCAATGTCTGCAGGTCTACGCGGTCAAAACCTGACGGTGTGTACGCATCCCAAGTGAATGGAGCCTTGGTGGGTGCTCCCAAAGCCGATTACGATTACAGTGATACCACATTTATATAGTTTTATGGGTTTAGTTTTTACAGCGTTCCCTATGAGATAAAACGGACCTGTTCTCCTCATTCTCCGGTCAGTACGATTACAGTGATACCACATTTATATAGTTTTATGGGTTTTGTTTTTACAGCGTTCCCTATGAGATAAAACTGACCTGTTCTCTTCATTCTCCGGGTCAGTACGATTACAGAGATACCACATATATATAGTTTTATGGGTTTTGTTTTTACAGCGTTCCCTATGAGATAAAACTGTCCTGTTCCCTTCACTCCCCGGGTCAGTACGATTACAGTGATACCACATTTATATAGTTTTATGGGTTTTGTGTTTACAGCGTTCCCTATGAGATAAAACTGACCTGTACCCTTCATTCTCCGGTCAGTACGATTACAGTGATACCACATTTATATAGTTTTATGGGTTTTGTGTTTACAGCGTTCCCTATGAGATAAAACTGACCTGTTCTCTTCATTCTCCGGTCAGTACGATTACAGTGATACCACATTTATATAGTTTTATGGGTTTTGTGTTTACAGCGTTCCCTATGAGATAAAACTGACCTGTTCTCTTCATTCTCCGGTCAGTACGATTACAGTGATACCACATTTATATAGTTTTATGGGTTTTGTTTTTAACAGCGTTCCCTATGAGATAAAACTGACCTGTTCTCTTCATTCTCCGGGTCAGTACGATTACAGTGATACCACATTTATATAGTTTTATGGGTTTTGTTTTCACAGCGTTCCCTATGAGATAAAACTGACCTGTTCTCTTCATTCTCCGGTCAGTACGATTACAGCGATACCACATTTATATAGTTTTATGGGTTTTGTATTTACAGCGTTCCCTATGAGATAAAACTGACCTGTTCTCTTCACTCCCCGGGTCAGTACGATTACAGTGACACCACATTTATATAGTTTTATGGGTTTTGTTTTTACAGCGTTCCCTATGAGATAAAACTGACCTGTTCCCTTCATTCTCCGGGTCAGTACGATTACAGTGATACCACATTTATATAGTTTTATGGGTTTTGTTTTTACAGCGTTCCCTATGAGATAAAACTGACCTGTTCCCTTCATTCTCCGGGTCAGTACGATTACAGTGATACCACATTTATATAGTTTTATGGGGTTTGTTTTTACAGTGTTCCCTATGAGATAAAACTGACCTGTTCTCTTCATTCTCCGGGTCAGTACGATTACAGAGATACCACATTTATATAGTTTTATGGGGTTTGTTTTTACTGTGTTCCCTATGAGATAAAACTGACCTGTTCCCTTCATTCTCCGGGTCAGTACGATTACAGTGATACCACATTTATATAGTTTATGGGTGTTGTTTTTACAGTGTTCCCTATGAGATAAAACTGACCTGTTCTCTTCATTCTCCAGGTCAGTACGATTACAGAGATACCACATTTATATAGTTTTATGGGGTTTGTTTTTACTGTGTTCCCTATGAGATAAAACTGACCTGTTCCCTTCATTCTCCGGGTCAGTACGATTACAGTGATACCACATTTATATAGTTTATGGGTGTTGTTTTTACAGTGTTCCCTATGAGATAAAACTGACCTGTTCCCTTCATTCTCCGGGTCAGTACGATTACAGTGATACCACATTTATATAGTTTTATGGGTTTTGTTTTTACAGTGTTCCCTATGAGATAAAACTGACCTGTTCCCTACATTCTCCGGGTCAGTACGATTACAGTGATACCACATTTATATAGTTTTATGGGGTTTGTTTTTACAGCGTTCCCTATGAGATAAAACTGACCTGTTCCCTTCATTCTCCGGTCAGTACGATTACAGCGATACCACATTTATATAGTTTTATGGGGTTTGTTTTTACAGCGTTCCCTATGAGATAAAACTGACCAGTCCTCCCCCGCACTCACCGTGGCTTCACACATCATTACTATTGCCTTATAGTGGCAGCTTTTTACGTTTAGTGCAATGCATTCAGGTGACACGTACTGGTGACAGGCACGGGGACAGTCCCTGGGTGATCGTATAGCTCCGCTGACACGCCACCTTCGGCTGCACAGGGAGTCGCCCTTCTTATTGCTGTGTATCTGCCACTCACAGTACTGGTCCTAGGAGCAGAGAACACAATGGCATCAGTAATGGCACCCGGGGATTCACTGCCAGCCCTGCCCGGCTCCGCCGTCACTCACTTCGCTGCAGGCCTCGCAGTCCCGGTATTCATCGCACTGCTGACAGTTTCCTGGTGACAGGATTAAGGGGGTATCCTGGCAGAACTTTGCCCATTCGCTTGCTAGTCTGTGGTGACAGGTCCGGGTCTTGGAGCACCATCCACAGCTTTGATCTGCCAGGCAGGCTAAACACGAGGGGTAATCGCAAACCTCAGAGCGATGGGGCTCCAAGAAAAGGAAGGAGATCTCCTGCATGGAAGAACAGCACCGTCATGAGGGGCCGAGCGCACAGCGTGAATGGAGCATAGCCCGTGATATTACATCCGACAAGTACAGTCAATGGCTGCATGGAAAAAAGCTAGAGGAAACCGGCTAAGGACAAAGCGGTGGAGCGCTTTCATCGTGTAACCATTGGATATGCCATAAATCTCTGATGAGGGACCTAAAGAGGGGCCCCCCAACCCCTGTCCCACCTGGCAAGAAGGTTGCTGGCCGCCATAACCATTCCAATAGCATGTTGGGAGTCATCCGGGCTCGTCCCTACATACAACCAATATCCTGCAGCCCAATGTTGTGAGAATAAGGTCCCTTAATAACAGTTATTAGGGGGTTAATAAGCATAAAGGGTAAATGTTAGACGACATCATCAGCCCGTCCAGGGCCCGGGACGTGACTTACGCTGCCACCTTGTACGCCGGTGCGGTCCCACGTCAGGCTCAGCTCACTGGTGTGTCCGATGCCCGTATTGTTGAGGAAACCTTCGATCTGCACGGCGTAGCGACTGCCCCAATCCGCCTTAGGGAATAACGGATCCCCACTATTCCGCTGCAGGGAGCGCCGCTCCTTATCCTGGTGCACAAACCAGCGACCTACCTCCTCCTACCATGAGCAAAGCGTAGAAAGAGTGAGACGCCCATGTGAATCTGAAGACATGAGCAGCATTTGGGTGGAAGGAATGGCAACAAGGGTGGACCTTCTACACGAGAAGACACACAGGGTGCACGGGCTAAACACAGCGATTACAGGGCGCGCGCATTTTTGCAACTTCTCTCACTACTAAAGTGCATGTAAACCAATCAATTACAGCAACTCTGCAAATAACCTCCATCCACCGTTTTGTGTATACAGCCCCTATGCAGACCGGAATGTCTCCAACCTCTGTGTGTAGTCTGGTCCTGGCTCCTCTTACTAATCTATAGACCAGGCATGCTCAACCTGCGGCCCTCCAGCTGTTGCAAAACTACAACTCCCAGCATGCCCGAACAGCCTACAGCTATCAGCCCTCAGCAGGGCATTGTGGGAGTTGTAGTTGTACAACAGCTGGAGGGCCTGCTATAGACGGATAGAAGGGACCAGACTACACACAGGGAGTGCTTGTAGTCTGTAACCATGGAGATGCATGTGTCGTCAGAGGAGCTGTGGACACAATACAGGAGGGTAGTTTCTAATTATGGAAAGTTGCTTCATTCTTGGAGAAATTACAAGCGAATGCGAAAGTCTTCATACCCTTGGACAGCTCTTGGAAGGCCCTGGTTCTTCTCAGGGAGATCTTGGCAGGTACAGGGAGTTTTACAGGCAACACTCCCTATTTTACATGCGGAGAAACGTTTTACTTCTTACCAGGTGGTCTATGGCTCCGGAGCTGCGGCCAAGTCGAGCCACGACGTAAAAGCGCTGGATGCGAGCCCAGATAGAGACGCGGTCTAAGGGAGCATTGTGGCTCAGCATGGGGTGTATGAAGCCCTTATAGACCAGAGACACATCCATCTCCGTGCTGGGGCTCAGGGTGATGGTCGTACTACGCACAATGGACACCTGCAGAGAACAACAAGCGTTATGCCTCCTCTACTTCATGACAGTTCTGCCCAAATCTGCTCAGTCTAAAAAAAAAGACAGTTCGCTAGTCCGCAGAGCTCCAGTGCCGAGCACCTACCGTCCCCGTGGACCAGAAACACTAGAAGTGCGGTCCGTGGTCACTGGCCTCAGAGGTCACGCACATCCCCTATGAGGCCAGTGCATGATGAAGGACAGGGCGTCACACGTCTGGTAACTGGAAAGACTCCATGCCCTGTCCAGTCAACCCAAGCACAGGAACCACACAAGACTAAAGCAAAGCATGGCTCCCGACCCCGAGACTTTTACCCGGTCCGGCTGAGACTCGTTGCGCGGCTGCTGATAGGTGATGAGGTGAAGACCAGGGAGAAAGTTGTTGGTCCGGCAGCCGTCTAGAGAAGTGATGAAGGTGTTCTGGCTGCCCCACCAGCCGTAGGTGCCAGCGATCTGCCCGACGCGGCACGCAGAGCGATCTGCAGGAAGCACAAGATGAGAAAACACTCACAAAAGAGTAAGACCCAAGGTCAAATAAAAAATAGCCGGGAGCACAAGAGAGCGCGCACCAGTCACAGGCATGCAGGTCTCATTCTGCACACACCAGCCGAAGGTGCGGGGGATGTGAGAGGAGCTCGTCAGGTTACTGCTGAACACCAGGCAGGACTGACAGTCCGAGAGGAGTCGCGCCAATCCCAGGCAGCTCTTGTCCGGGCACTGCGAAAATGAGACGGACACGATCAAGCAAATCACGGGGGGCTGCACAGAGGAGGAGGAGCGCGGTCTGTAATCACACGTACTATTCTGTTAGGCTGAGGGGTCTGGCAGCTTGTATGGCACCATGTGCACTCGGGGTCCCTGGAGCAGATGGTCTCGTCTGCATACATGGAGCAGTAGTCCAGGTGATACTACAACCGTAAGCACAGACATGATAATCCTGTCCTACAGCCGCAGACATCCAGTCCTATCCTACTACCCTGTATACTCACATCTTGCACGGGGGGTTGGTACACCGATATGGGCACCTTATAGGCAAGCAGGTCTCCACGTGGAGTACCGCTGTACCCGCCAGCCACTAATAACACTCCACCTTTCATTAGAGCTGCTACATGGGAGTACCGGCCACCGCCCATACTCTGGGGCCCTAATAGAACAAAGGGTTAAAAAAAGAAAAATGAGCATCCAGCACTGAACATCATTTAGTTCTTGCAGCCACCAGTAGAGGGAGCAATTACTCAGACTGCAATGGGCGCCCCCTAGTGGTGGCAGCATGCAGTTAGAATAGTATCATACAAGTCCATGTCTGACATGGAACATTCGGTTAAGGAATCAGGACGTCCTCTGATCTGATCAGGCAAGTGTCAAGGGGTAAGGTTTGTTTGGAGATAAGTGGTGTCGGGTGTGCCTGGCAGATGCTTATCCCATTTATTGACATACCACACTTCAGTGCGATATATAAGGACGCCTATGAAGAAATTGGAAGAAGACTTAGTGAAGGAGGTTAAGCCTGCATGGGATAGGCATAAGGCCATCCTTCATATAAGATAGGGCCGGGGCTATCCATAGTACTCAGTATATTGGGCAGACTGGATGGGCCACATGGTTCTTATCTGCCGACACATTCTAGGTTTCTATGTTACAGCAACTGCCGGGAAGTTTACCATGACTGCACCTACCGTGGTGGGGAGGCATGATCTGGCTCAGGGTGTTGCTGGGAACCCACTGGTGACATCCAAGATGGTAGAAGAAGATTTCCTGATCATAGCATTTCTCCTCCTGGTAGTGAATGTGCAGATTGCCCCCTATAGACACACATCAAGCGAGAGACCATGTATACAACATATAACAGGGGGAAGACTTACAGTCCTCCAGTACCACCACTGCACCCACAAACTGGAGGGAAGGACCAGTGACCACCACTGCACCCACAAACTGGAGGGAAGGACCAGTGACCACCACTGCACCCACAAACTGGAGGGAAGGACCAGTGACCACCACTGCACCCACAAACTGGAGGGAAGGACCAGTGACCACCACTGCACCTACAAACTGGAGGGAAGGACCAGTGAGCACCACTGCACCCACAAACTGGAGGGAAGGACCAGTGACCGCCACTGCACCCACAAACTGGAGGGAAGGACCAGTGACCACCACTGCACCCACAAACTGGAGGGAAGGACCAGTGACCACCACTGCACCACAAACTGGAGGGAAGGACCAGTGACCACCACTGCACCCACAAACTGGAGGGAAGGACCAGTGACCACCACTGCACCCACAAACTGCAGGGAAGGACCAGTGACCACCACTGCACCACAAACTGGAGGGAAGGACCAGTGACCGCCACTGCACCACAAACTGGAGGGAAGGACCAGTGACCGCCACTGCACCCACAAACTGGAGGGAAGGACCAGTACCACCACTGCACCCACAAACTGGAGGGAAGGACCAGTACCACCACTGCACCCACAAACTGGAGGGAAGGACCAGTACCACCACTGCACCCACAAACTGGAGGGAAGGACCAGTACCACCACTGCACCCACAAACTGGAGGGAAGGACCAGTACCACCACTGCACCCACAAACTGGAGGGAAGGACCAGTACCACCACTGCACCCACAAACTGGAGGGAAGGACCAGTGAGCGCCACTGCACCCACAAACTGGAGGGAAGGACCAGTGACCGCCACTGCACCCACAAACTGGAGGGAAGGACCAGTGAGCGCCACAGCACCACAAACTGGAGGGAAGGACCAGTGAGCGCCACAGCACCCACAAACTGGAGGGAAGGACCAGTGAGCACCACAGCACCCACAAACTGGAGGGAAGGACCAGTGAGCACCACAGCACCCACAAACTGGAGGGAAGGACCAGTGAGCACCACAGCACCCACAAACTGGAGGGAAGGACCAGTGAGCACCACAGCACCCACAAACTGGAGGGAAGGACCAGTGAGCACCACAGCACCCACAAACTGGAGGGAAGGACCAGTGAGCACCACAGCACCCACAAACTGGAGGGAAGGACCAGTGAGCACCACAGCACCCACAAACTGGAGGGAAGGACCAGTGAGCACCACAGCACCCACAAACTGGAGGGAAGGACCAGTGAGCACCACAGCACCCACAAACTGGAGGGAAGGACCAGTGAGCACCACAGCACCCACAAACTGGAGGGAAGGACCAGTGAGCACCACTGCACCCACAAACTGGAGGGAAGGACCAGTGAGCACCACTGCACCCACAAACTGGAGGGAAGGACCAGTGAGCACCACTGCACCCACAAACTGGAGGGAAGGACCAGTGAGCACCACTGCACCCACAAACTGGAGGGAAGGACCAGTGACCTCATACATGTCACGGCTGAGAGTTTGCTACAGTTGCATCCAGCCTAAGCAATCCTCAGTCAGCTATAACAAGCATTAGGTCAGGAGGTTCTTCAGGCTTTGGACATAAACAATAATGTGCACACTCACTGACAACAAGCAGAGATCTTGGAAATGAATCAGATACCAAATCGGAAATGTGTGGAGTGTGATCTAACCACAGATGAAAAAGCCAGAATATCTCACCATATACCACCATGTAGTTTCCTATAATAGTGGCGCTATGAAAGGCTCTCTCCCGAGGACCGCCACGGTTACCCTCACGGGGCTTCAGGGTGGTCCAGTAGTTAAAGTCCACGTGAAACAAATCTGTAGTGTTCACACGAATGCTGAATCTACGGGGCAAAAACGATATCAGTATGTAACGCTCTGGAGTACCACGGAGGCCATCACTTCCTCACCGAGGTTATCCCACCAAATCTATAGCTCACTGATTTTCCCTGGACGCGGCGCGCCCATCCACTTATAGAGAGCTATGGTACATCGGTGGACTGGAGGGACACTGCGCAGGGAAAAAGCATGAGATCGGCGGAGGTCCTAGGGATAACCTGTCACTTGTTATCCTCACAGGATCCCTTTAACAGCACCAAACCCCAGAGCTGCAATCATAATTCTACAAGTTTCTCCGGAGCTCTTAGCTCCTACCTGCTGCTGGTTTATGTTCTACATGATGACTGCTCTGCACACTGTGGGGGTTGTAGTGGTTACAGCAAACATGGTACATTTTTCTTTTCTGACTGAAGCTGAAACAGACGCTCCGTGGCTCACAATTTCTACTATAAGATGAGGCCACATTTAATGACAGGGCACTGGTTAGTGATCGATGCTCAGTGAAGGGCATTCTACCCACTGACACCTAGTGGCCACCTGTCCTCTCTAATCCAGAGGAGTCAGGGCTCTTACCGTGCCGTGGACGGCCTGTGCCCACCATATACCAGAAGAGATCGGGAAGAAGCGTGGAAAACCATGGAATGCCCAGCTGCTGACGGAGGCTTTCCTCCTGCCACCACCACCATCTCCCATTCCCATGAGTGGAGGTTGAAACGAAACATCTTAGAGGAAAAAACATCCCGAGACGTGCGTCCTGAGAAAGAGAAAAAATAACCAAAAATAACAAAAAATTGGTTACATCCGTATTATACTCCAGAGCCGCACTCACTATTCTGCTGGTGCAGTCACTGTGTACATACATTACTTGTCCTGTACTGATCCTGAGTTACATCCTGTATTATACTCCAGAGCTGCACTCACTATTCTGCTGGTGCAGTCACTGTGTACATACATTACTTATCCTGTACTGATCCTGAGTTACATCCTGTATTATACTCCAGAGCTGCACTCACTATTCTGCTGGTGCAGTCACTGTGTACATACATTACTTATCCTGTACTGATCCTGAGTTACATCCTGTATTATACTCCAGAGCTGCACTCCCTATTCTGCTGGTGCAGTCACTGTGTACATACATCACTTATCCTGTACTGATCCTGAGTTACATTCTGTATTATACTCCAGAGCTGCACTCACTGTTCTGCTGGTGCAGTCACTGTGTACATACATTACTTATCCTGTACTGATCCTGAGTTACATCCTGTATTATACTCCAGAGCTGCACTCACTATTCTGCTGGTGCAGTCACTGTGTACATACATGACTTATCCTGTACTGATCCTGAGTTACATCCTGTATTATACTTCAGAGCTGCACTCACTATTCTGCTGGTGCAGTCACTGTGTACATACATTACTTATCCTGTACTGATCCTGAGTTACATCCTGTATTATACTCCAGAGCTGCACTCCCTATTCTGCTGGTGCAGTCACTGTGTACATACATTACTTATCCTGTACTGATCCTGAGTTACATCCTGTATTATACTCCAGAGCTGCACTCACTATTCTGCTGGTGCAGTCACTGTGTACATACATTACTTATCCTGTACTGATCCTGAGTTACATCCTGTATTATACTCCAGAGCTGCACTCACTATTCTGCTGGTGCAGTCACTGTGTACATACATTACTTATCCTGTACTGATCCTGAGTTACATCCTGTATTATACTCCAGAGCTGCACTCACTATTCTGCTGGTGCAGTCACTGTGTACATACATTACTTATCCTGTACTGATCCTCAGTTACATCCTGTATTATACTCCAGAGCTGCACTCACTATTCTGCTGGTGCAGTCACTGTGTACATACATTACTTATCCTGTACTGATCCTGAGTTACATCCTGTATTATACTCCAGAGCTGCACTCACTATTCTGCTGGTGCAGTCACTGTGTACATACATTACTTATCCTGTACTGATCCTGAGTTACATCCTGTATTATACTCCAGAGCTGCACTCACTATTCTGCTGGCGGAGTCACTGTGTTTGACTAAAACAGCCAACAGAATTGTGAGTGCAGCTCTGCAGTATTACAGGGGCTGACGTGCGCTCCGAGCCTCTTCTCCAGTAGAAGGACATATTACACTGAACATCTATTGGAGAAAGCCGTAACAGTTTCGCACTTACCGCCGAACACGTAGAGCCAATTGTCAACGGTGGCGGCTGCGTGGTTCGCCAGGGAAGGGGGGTGCATGGGACTATACGAGCTCAGGTCAACCCAGCGTTCCTCCAGGGGCAGAAACACCCAGGTATCATTAGTCAGTCGCCCTCCGGACAGTTCCCCCCCAAACAACACCAACGTCCCATTCCATTCCACCGCAACGTGCGAGTGCCGAGCAGCCTGAGGAAGAGAGAGGAACACGAGGAACGATCAGCGGATCAATCACCAAAACCATCCTCCTGGCCAACGAGCGCTGCTCCTGAGCAGACTCCCTGAATGATCGGGCAGAATGCTCCGGAATTGCTCTGCACAATCATACAGCTGAGCTTTCTGGACTATTCTGGATGATTTTCCCCTGATGTCAGTGTGCACAGACTGGAACCCCTCAAAGTCTACTGCCCTCTATGCACAGCAAGATGGAACTGCAGCAGCCCTCTCACACACAACCTATAGGATGTACCGGGCTTGGCGAGTAGTTTTTACGCTCCCATGTGTTTGATGTAAAGTTGTACACCGCCATATCCTGCAGAGCGGAGTTCAGATCCAGACCTAGGACAACAAAGAGGAAGCCATTACCCTCGATGCCCGCGTCACCCGCCATCACTCAACACACAGGAGATCCAGAGTGATCCTCCTCACCTCCAAAAATGTAAAGGGCATCGGCGGGGGACAGGAAGGCTCCGGCGGCTGCGGTGCGGGGGGTAAAGGACGGATCCTGACCGCTCACATTGTACCAGGTGCCGGAACCCTGATTGTCGTTCAGCGATAGATCACAGCGCTCCCCGACGTAGCCCGGAAAACAGACGCAACGCTGAGTGTCCTGGAAGACAAGAGTCACAGTGAGAGGGGAGAATAGCCACAGGAAAGACGGGGTGTGGCATGCCTAGCATGGAATGGGTTA
Organism: Bufo bufo; assembly: GCF_905171765.1. Taxonomy (NCBI): domain Eukaryota; kingdom Metazoa; phylum Chordata; class Amphibia; order Anura; family Bufonidae; genus Bufo; species Bufo bufo. The sequence goes on along the minus strand of NC_053389.1, from coordinate 6,899,923 downwards.
ATATTAGGTGAGAGCAGCAAGAGAGATCATTAACCCATGGAGAGCCACTGTAGTAAACACCGTCCGCTACTAAATGGTGGCCACAAGGACATGCTAGGAGTAGTAGTTCATCCACAGCAGGAGTCTCCATTCACCTGGTTACAGGTTCCATGGTGCACATGGCAGTACGAGCTACAGTCCGGGATCTGACAACCGTCCCCACTCCAGCCGGGGTCACACGAACACTGACTGTTTTCCTGGCAGATCCCATGTCCAGAGCAACCTTGCGGGCACAAAGAGAAACTGTACGTGGCATTGAAGCCCAGCAGGTTGTAATTGGCATCACTGAAGAGATGGAGAAGCATCTGCAAGAAACAGCAGTAATGTCATTATCAGACGGAAATCATGGTTTAAAGGGTTAATTCAGTCCTGACCCCGGCCCCATCTGCTGTGAGTGGAGAGATGGCCAAGCGTGTGCTGCTCTCCCCATCTGCTGTGAGTGGAGAGGTGGCCAAGCGTGCTCTCCCCATTCACCTCTGTGGGAGGTCTGAAACTAGCCGGGGCCACTCACCCAGGACTGCCATAGAAGTGAATGGAGACGGTCAAAGATGTGTTACCACCTCTCCACTCACCGCATCCACAAGGATGGGGGATAACTAGCTGATCGCAGGGGGTCTGACTGCCGGGACCCCACCAATCACAAGAAGGCGTTCCACTCGCCATTCAGACTGAGCGGCAGGTCTATGGCAGAGCTGTAGTCCTGTGGAAAGCCATGGGACAAGTAGATTATTATTTAGCATATAGAAGATACTAACTGATCGGTGAGGGTAGAACCATTGTGGCCCCCACTGATTCAGAGGACAGGGGCCCAGCAGGTTGAGCCTTCACCCTGCAGGACACAGCGAGGCACAGTGCTCACCCATCTCCAGCAGTGCCATAGGGAATGACTGGAGCAGGAGGGCACACGCTCCACTAGTACCGGACCGGACCCCCATTCTCGGGATCGGTGGTGATCCCAACCGATCAGATTCTGAGGACAGGTCATCAGCATATAAGTCTCGGGAGACCCCTTCTAGCACTGCTGCCTACCAATGAATTGAAGGGGCTGTGGCGCCCCAGGGATGGCTGGGTCCCCCTCACGTTCATCAGACACAGCCCCATAGTATTAGTAATGGCTCAGAACCGCTCAGTGACCTGTCCCCACGATAGGTCATCAATATCAGATCGGCAGGAGTCCGACACCCCCCACCAATCAGCTGGTTGAAAAGGAGGTGCGTGGTGGCCTTCTCTCCAACCAGCGCGCGACCTTCTCTTGGACCAGGTCGGCGGGGGGGGGCCCAGTGTTGGACCCCCACCAATCTGATTTTGATTACCTATCCCGAGGAGAGGTCATTAATATTAACATCCCAGAAAACCCCTTTAAAGTGAGCTGCAGTACCAGGCATGGCCACCACAAGCGGCATGGCACTGTGCAAGATAAACAAAGATGGGAATGAAAAGCTCGTTGGAGCGCGGCTGCCCCTTTAACCCCTTCCTGACACAGCGATTTTCAGTTTTCGCATAACTTTTTTTATTTTTTCGTTCACATAGCCGTATGAGGGCTTGTTTTTTGCGGGACAAGTTTTTCTTTCTAATGCCACCATTTAATATGGCGTACAATGTGGAGGGAAGTGGAAAAAATTACAAATGTGGTGGAACTGGAAAAAAAAACAAACCACAAAAAAACGCAATTTAGCCACAATTTTTTGGGTTTAGTTTTCACGGCGCTCAATATGCGGTAAAACTGACTTATGCCCTTCATTCGTCAGGTCAGCACGATTACAGCGATACCACACTTGCATCGTTTTTCCTGCGTTTTAATGGTGGGAAAAAAAAAAAACTTTGGAAAAAATGTATTTTGTCTCGTCATCGCCGTATTCTGACCGCCATTACTTTTTTACAGTTATGTCTACGAAGATGTGTGAGGGCTCATTTTTTGCGGGACGATCTGTAGTTTTTTGTAGGACCTGTATGACTTTTTGATCAATTTTTATTCGTTTTTTTTGGGTAGCAAAGTGATGAAAAAACTGCGAATCGGCCATTTTTACGCCATTCACCGCATGGGATAACTTTTTTTTTTTTATACATTTTAATAGTACAAGCGTTTTCACATGTGGCACATGAGCTCATGATGTTAGTTTTTTTTTTACTGTATATTGCATTTTGATTTTGGAGAAAGAGGGGGGGGGCGATTTGAATTTTTATATATTTTTAAAAAAAAATTTTTTACTTTTCTTTTTTTTTTTAAAGGGTTTTAGTCGTCTCAGATGCCGTGGTCACATTTGACCACAGCATCTGAGGGGTTAAACGTCCGCGGATGACATTACTACTGATATTGGACATTAGCCGCAGGTATCCGTTGTGTGTATATCAGCAGGTACCTGCCGGCTATGGCGCTCACTCCTCAATGGGCACAAGACCCGACATCCGCCGTACATGTATGGCGGATTTTGGAAAGAGGTTAATCAGCCAGTAGCGGGAGTCAGGCCCCCACTGACCTGATATTGATGACCCATCCTGATCCTGGAGAACCCCTTCATCATGAAGTGGGCAACTCCTAACGGCAGAAGAAGGGAGCGGGCCTGAGTGCCGCCATCTCTAGCACAGAGGCCGCTGATATTACTATGTTCTGTACCTTTCCGGACGTGGCCTCCAGGGTCGGGGGCAGGCTGCTTCCACTCAGACTGGCCAGCAGGCGGTCGCTATACGAGTCTCCATCGTACACAAACAGATAGTCGTAGGTACATTCGGTGTCCATGAAGAGGAAGCGCAGCAGGACGCGGTAATCACTGTTCGGGGCTGCAAGCAAGAGACATTAGTAAGAGAAATGGCAGCCGGAAAACCCTGACTCTCCTCCCGACGAGGCGCGGCAAAGGCCACACCAAGAGCAGAAAGACCCCGACTAAGGTGACGATCCGGAGATCACATGTATCAAACCCCACTGCCCTGCGGTGACATCAAGGCGAGGCCGGGAACCCCCGGCGCCAGTGGAGGAGGAACAACGCAAATTTACCAGGGGCGCTCCTATATTACTAATGTGCATTGAAGAGGCCGGAAAGAATATTAATCTGCCTTTCCTAAAGATAAGAGGCGTCCATAGCTGCTTATCCAGTTCTTCATATAGATGCAGGGCGCGGAGAGGAGGAGGACACCGCATACACTTATTACCCCACATATCGGGCGGTCAGTCCGAGGTCTGATCAGAGACCCCAGAGATACAGAGGTAGAGGAGCCTTCTAATGAGGTCTCCTGGCTCTTCTCACGTCACTCACCTTCTATCAGCCACTCACAGTTGCCATTGACTGAATAGTTTCCTGGGCCGTCACTCACAAACCCCGGAAAGCTGCGGAGCACGGTGCGCTGCCCCTTACAGTCACCAGATGCTGCAGTGTCAGCCTGGGATAACAACAGGAAGAAGAGGCGCCAGCCGTACACCCAGAAGCCGGAAGGGGCACCCATTTCTGATCAGCATTCCTGGGAGAAAACCTGGAGACAAAGGATAAGAAGAGAAGCCAAAAAACATCACATTAATATTATACTCCAGAGCTGCACTCACTATTCTGCTGGTGCAGTCACTGTGTACATACATTACTTATCCTATACTGATCCTGAGTTACATCCAGTATTATACTTCAGAGCTGCACTCACTATTCTGCTGGTGCAGTCACTGTGTACATACATTACTTATCCTGTACTGATCCTAAGTTACATCCTATATTATACTCCAGAGCTGCACTCACTATTCTGCTGGTGCAGTCACTGTGTACATACATTACTTATCCTATACTGATCCTGAGTTACATCCAGTATTATACTTCAGAGCTGCACTCACTATTCTGCTGGTGCAGTCACTGTGTACATACATTACTTATCCTGTACTGATCCTGAGTTACATCCTGTATTATACTCCAGAGCTGCACTCACTATTCTGCTGGTGCAGTCACTGTGTACATACATTACTGATCCTGTACTGATCCTGAGTTACATCCTGTATTATACTCCAGAGCTGCACTCACTATTCTGCTGGTGCAGTCACTATGTACATTACACTACGTATCCTGTACTGATCCTGAGTTACATCCTGTATTATACTCCGGAGCTGCACTCACTATTCTGCTGGTGCAGTCACTGTGTACATACATTACTGATCCTGTACTGATCCCGAGTTACATCCTGTATTATACTCCAGAGCTGCACTCACTATTCTGCTGGTGCAGTCACTGTGTACATACATTACTGATCCTGTACTGATCCTGAGTTACATCCTGTATTATACTCCAGAGCTGCACTCACTATTCTACTGGTGCAGTCACTATGTACATTACACTACGTATCCTGTACTGATCCTGAGTTACATCCTGTATTATACTCCAGAGCTGTACTCACTATTCTGCTGGTGCAGTCACTGTGTACATACTCCAGAGCTTCACTCACTATTCTGCTGGTGTAGTCACTGTGTACATACATTACTTATCCTGTACTGATCCTGAGTTACATCCTGTATTATACTCCAGAGCAGCACTCACTATTCTGCTGGTGCAGTCACTGTGTACATACATTACTTATCCTGTACTGATCCTGAGTTATATCCTGTATTATACTCCAGAGCTGCACTCACTATTCTGCTGGTGCAGTCACTGTATACATACATTACTGATCCTGTACTGATCCCGAGTTACATCCTGTATTATACTCCAGAGCTGCACTCACTATTCTGCTGGTGCAGTCACTGTGTACATACATTACTGATCCTGTACTGATCCTGAGTTACATCCTGTATTATACTCCAGAGCTGCACTCACTATTCTGCTGGTGCAGTCACTATGTACATTACACTACATATCCTGTACTGATCCTGAGTTACATCCTGTATTATACTCCAGAGCTGCACTCACTATTCTGCTGGTGCAGTCACTGTGTACATACATTACTTATCCTGTACTGATCCTGAGTTACATCCTGTATTATACTCCAGAGCTGCACTCACTATTCTGCTGGTGCAGTCACTGTGTACATACATTACTTATCCTGTACTGATCCTGAGTTACATCCTGTATTATACTCCAGAGCTGCACTCACTATTCTGCTGGTGCAGTCACTGTGTACATAGATTACTTATCCTGTACTGATCCTGAGTTTTACAGCAAGACATGGAGGCTTCGTATTGCTATCTCCTTCTTTACTTCCACCAATAGCAGCAAAGGAGAAATTAACATAAACATAATAAAGGCCCCTCCCCTAACAGATCCTATAATAAGCAGTGTCCTCTTGCATATCTTCCTCTTTCTTTGCTGCTCCACCAAAGCTAAGTTATTTCTGTATTTCATGGAGTGTTTTTTGCATGTTTAATGCCTGTATTTCATTACCCTGTGTTTATTAGGGCTTGTCTATTATTCATAGCCTCTGCCCTTTGGCAGGGTCTCTTTCCCCCTCATTTGGGGCTATTTGCTTTCTTTTCTACTGTATTCCCCTACGCCTATTGCGCTTTTCATTAGGGGGTCGCCCCCCCTTTCCCCATCCCATCCTTGCTTCACCCCCTGCGATTTTATTCAATTTGTTTGTTCCGTTTTCGCTTGGGGTGCGCTCATCGTCTCCCCTCCTTCCTCCCTACCTTCATTCACTGCTCCGATTCCTCGCCGCTGGTTCCCGGCGGTCCAGGTGTCGGCGGCAGGTTCCGCTTTGTTTCCCGCGGCTCCGAGATCTTGCGAGATCTCGGCGGCCATTTTGGGAGCTCCCGCCCGTCCTCTCGCGGGATTTCGGAGTTCTCTGCCGTGCTGGTCTCTCGCTCGGCTCCGGATCGGCTCCTGCTCTGCGGCGCTTGGGGTGATTAACCCCTCTTTAGGTAGCTACCTTCTCGGTCATTGTGACCTCTATTATATTAGGCATCCCTAATTAGGTTTTCTGCCTCTAGAGTATTTAGTTATACCGCCTAAATATGTCTTCTGACCGCTCTCCCTCTGGGTCCAATCCCCCCCCATCCACTGGGGACCCCAGCTTACCAGCTATTAGTGCACAGGCCCTGGAGCTACAACGCTCGGTGTCTAGTGCTATTATTGAGGCAATGGGATCCATGTCCTCTATGATCTCACAAACCATCTCCCAGGCCTTGTCTGCCCATGCCCCTGGCCCCTCTACTCAGTTGCCTGTACTCACTAGCCCGCAGCCTACCATTGAACCTCCTGCCCAGGAGACTTTGACTGGTGTGATTCAAGCCACCCATGATAGCGCACTTAGATCGCGCAAAAGAGCCTTACCGCGCCAGGCAGAAAGGGCGCGAACGTGGAAATGTGCTAGAGCACAAACTAATGATATAGATTCGGATTTGGAATCTGATATGGAGGCTTATGCGGAGGCAAGCGGCCAATCTGAAGGGGAGATGGAGATGGAATCTGAGTTTCCAGATACCGCTGGCCCTAAGCCTTCTACCTCTGGGTCCGTGGGCGCGTCCGCCACTGCCCCTAACACAGCTTCTACCCTGGTGGATCCCTCAGGCAACCCATTATTTGATTCTGATGCCCTCCACCACCCTAGGTCGGCGGAGTGGTTGCCGGTAGCTCATGTGAGCGATTACCTTGAGCATTGGGTGCGCCGTCCTCTGAGCAAAGAGGCGCGCAGCAAGCTCCGAGCTGAATGCCCCAGACCATTGATCCCTAACAAGGTCTATGAAACGCCATCTGTGGATCAAAAAAATGACACAGTTCTTGGCTAAAACCGGCTGGAATCCCCGTAAGGGGTTAGATTCCGCAATTAAGAGTTGTCAGGATAAGCTACTTGACATCTTTGGCCCCCTCGACAAAATCTTTGAGATGGCCGAAGCGGCCAGAGCGGACGGCTCTCCGATAGATCCGGAGGAGCTTACTGGCTGGATACAGAGAGCCATTTGTATCGCGGGCAGCACCAACTCCTCCCTGGCCATTGAACGGCGTAAAGCCATTCTGTTTAAAATTGACCCGAAATTGGCCACCCTGGCACTCACTGAGACAGGGAAGGATGCTCAGGGTCAACTGTTCGGGGATTCCTTTATCAAGGACCTCAGCAGATATGTAGGAGCATTTACTGCCCTGGACAAGGCCCAGTCCTCCATGAAAAGGGTCTTTCAGGGACGGGTCTCCACTAGGGCCGGCAGTAGTAGGGGCCGTCTGTCCGGCCGCTCCAGTTTCCAGGCCCGCAGCTCAGGCAGAGGCTCCTTCAACCAGAGACCTCCCTTCCAGGACCAAAGGAATCCTCCTCCGTTCTTCCCGGCCAGAGGCGGCCAATGGCGTTCCAGGTCCGTTAGAGGGAATCCGAACTTCCGAAAATCTTTCGGTAAGTCTTTCCCCAGTGGGGACTTCTTTGGTTCCTTGTGTCGGGGGCAGACTCCATCTATGTTCCCACGTTTGGTCCAGCATTACATCAGACCCATGGGTGCTGAGCACGGTACAGGGGTTCCGCATAGAACTTACAGGTTCGCCAAATCTCGTCTTTTCAACCCCACCCCTGGCACTACCAGACAGGGAACTAGTGGATTTAGAACTTTTCTCCCTTTTTCACAAAGATGCGATAGAAAGGGCCCCTCCTATCCAGGGGGGCGTTCTCAGCCACATTTTTCTAGTGCAGAAAAAGGGTGGACAAATGCGTCCCGTGATAAATCTCCGTGCCCTGAACTCTGTGGTGCGCTATCGCCACTTCAAGATGGAGGGGATTCACCTCCTTCGGGACTTGCTGATTCCGGGGGACTGGATGGTGAAGCTGGACCTCAAAGATGCCTATCTGACGGTCCCAATTGCCTCCTCCTCCAGGGATCTCCTGCGCTTCCTATGGAGGGGCGAAGTGTGGCGCTTCACTTGCCTACCGTTCGGCCTTTCTTCGGCGCCTTGGTGCTTCACCAAGCTACTACGCCCAGTCATGGCCTGGCTTCGGAGTCGTGGGGTGCGTCTAGTCATCTATCTGGACGACATCCTCATTATGCATCAATGTCAGTCGTCTCTGCTACAGCATCTCCAGTGGACCTCGGACCTTCTGACAGGTCTGGGATTTCTACTCAACCCCGAGAAATCCTGCCTCACACCGACTCGACAGATGGAGTTCCTGGGCTTCACGGTGGACTCTGTTGCGGAATCTCTCAGTATTCCTCCAGAGAAGTTGCGGACGATACGCAAGGAGTTGAGACATGCTCTCTCAACTTCCTCCCTATCTCTACGCCACTTGGCTCGCATCATTCGGCTATTAGCCTCCTCTATCCAGGCAGTCTTCCCCGCTCCGCTCCATTATCGGGCTCTACAGCGCCTGAAGATCGCCCACCTCCGTTCCGGGGCCTCATTTGCAGACGCGGTGGTTCTGGATCAGGAAGCTCGGGAAGAACTTCGCTGGTGGATAAGCAACTTGGAAGCCTGGAACGGCAGAGCACTCTTCGGATTCCAACCAGAATTCACGGTGGAGTCGGACGCGAGTCTCCAAGGCTGGGGTGCCCACTGCGAGGGTATCTGGTCGGAGACCGAGACCCATCTTCACATCAACGTTCTGGAACTTCTGGCGGGCTCGTTTGCCATCAGGAGTTTCACCAAGGGCATAGCTCACGCATGCATCCGTCTACGCATGGACAATGTGTCGGCGGTCCGGTATGTCAATCACCTAGGCGGCACCCAATCGGCCACCTTAGCCCGGCTGGCGAAGGAGTTCTGGTCCTACTGTCTGTCCAGGGACATCATGATTCAAGCGGAGTACCTTCCGGGTCTTCACAACTACCGAGCGGATCGGAGTTCCCGATGCTTCACGGACGGCAGCGACTGGAGGCTGAATCCGGAGATGTTCTCCACAATCTCGGACATCTGGGGTCCTTGCTCCATAGACCTCTTTGCGTCCCGACTCAATACTCACCTGCCCAGGTTCTTCAGCTGGCGCCCGGATCCGGAAGCAGAGGCGGTGGATGCGTTTCTCCAGGACTGGTCTTCGGCCCTACATTACGCGTTTCCACCGTTTGCCATGATTCCGAGGATGCTGCTACAGACTCGTCGTCAGGTGGCGGAATTGGTGGTGGTGATTCCCTTCTGGGGGTCCCAAGCCTGGTACCCGAGCCTCCTGGAACTCCTAGTGGATGTACCTCTCCTCCTTCCGGCTCGGACGGATCTCCTCCAGGACCCTCTAGGTGCCCCACATCCCCTGCTGGTCGAAGGCTCCCTTCAACTTCTAGCGTGCCGAATCTCAGGACTCCAGGAGAGGTCGGGGGAATTTCGGAGGCAACTAGACGCCTCCTGGACAACGCTTGGGCTCCCGGCACCCGAAAATCATACCGGGCAGCTTGGGGATCTTGGGTTAGTTGGTGCATGGAACGGGACCTGGATCCCATTTCGGCACCTGTGACCCATTTGTTGCAATTCCTTACATCTCTCTTTGAAGCAGGAAAAGCTTATCGGACCATCAATTTGTTCCGTTCAGCGATTTCTTAGACTCATCAGGGTTTTGATGGGGTTCCTGCTGGTCAACACCCTTCGGTGTCACGCCAATTACGTGGCTCACGCTTGGCTCAGCCTCCTCGGCCACGTTTCACCACTACGTGGGATGTTTCCCTGGTCCTTTCTTTCCTCTCTGCTTGGCCTGACAACGCGGCTCTTTCCCTCCGTTAACTGTCGGCCAAATTGCTGACCCTCTTTTGCCTGATTTCCTGTAAGAGGGTCTCTGATGTCAGGGCTCTGGATCATGATGCGAGGTCCTTTACTCCCGAGGGTGTTACTTTTAACATCACGCGGCGCACCAAGACCAATATTCGGTCTGTGTCCTATCCCTGTTTTCCGTCTTCTCCGGCGCTCTGTCCGGTAGCTTGCTTACGGGAATATGAGTTGCGCACTCGGACTCACCGCTCTGCGGACAACCCACAACTTTTCCTTTCTATTCGCCATCCCTTTGGCCCGGTGACCAGTCCCACTTTGGCGCGGTGGATGTAGTGGGTCATGTCCCTTTCTGGGATTGATACGGCGGTCTTTACCGCTCACTCGGCCAGGGGCGCGGCTGCCACTGCCCTGGCGGTTTCGGGGGCTCGTTTGGAGGACATTCTGCGTCTGGCTGACTGGTCTAGGGCCACGACGTTCACAGAGTTTTATTTCCGTCCGCCCCCTCATGTGTTTTCAGCTATTATTGAGCAGCTTTGAACTTGCAATACGAAGCCTCCGTGTCTTGCTGTAAAACTTAATGATTTTCCTATTTCATGACGTAAAGTCATAGTTTTATTAAAGACACGGAGGCGAGTATTGCCCGCCCTGGGTTTCTCCTGCCCGCCCTGTTTTTGTAACGTTATGGTGATATTATTGACTGTTACATTGTCTTTTATTGTTATTTATGACATTTATTACCGTTAAGGTTTATTTATGGTTCTGTTTATCAGCGACCGTTTGATGTACGACCGTTATAGGGTCGAGATTGCTCAGTTTTACCCAATTTTTACACTGGCTATATTATTTGTTCTGTTTCAGGTTGAAAGTCCGTCCCTCGGCATATGGAATTCCGTGTTGTTCCAGGTTTCCTGAGATGTTAGCCATGTTGGCTTGAGTTCTACAGTTGGACGGACCAGAATGGTTGTCGGTTGCGGAACCGGTTCCAGTTCGGTTACGGTTTCGGTTATGGTTTGGCGGTTGGTGTCGTGGATTCAAAGAAAGAGGAAGATATGCAAGAGGACACTGCTTATTATAGGATCTGTTAGGGGAGGGTCCTTTATTGTTATGTTTATGTTAATTTCTCCTTTGCTGCTATTGGTGGAAGTAAAGAAGGAGATAGCAATACTCGCCTCCGTGTCTTTAATAAAACTATGACTTTACGTCATGAAATAGGAAAATCATTTAGTTACATCCTCTATTACACTCCAGAGCTGCACTCACTATTCTGCTGGTGCAGTCACTGTGTACATACATTACTTATCCTGTACTGATCCTGAGTTACATCCTGATTTATACTCCAGAGCTGCACTCACTATTCTGCTGGGGCAGTCACTGTGTACATACATTACTTATCCTGTTCTGATCCTGAGTTCCATCCTGTATTATACTCCAGAGCTGCACTCACTATTCTGCTGGTGCAGTCACTGTGTACATACATTACTTATCCTGTACTGATCCTGAGTTACATCCTGTATTATACTCCAGAGCTGCACTCACTATTCTGCTGGTGCAGTCACTGTGTACATACATTACTTATCCTGTACTGATCCTGAGTTACATCCTGTATTATACTCCAGAGCTGCACTCACTATTCTGCTGGTGCAGTCACTGTGTACATACATTACTTATCCTGTACTGATATGACATTAAACCTCCAGTACACGTGACGGGGTCTCAGGCTGGTTTCACACGAGTGAGTTCAATGCGGGAGTGCCTGTCCTGACCTCCCAGACAGCACCCGTCCTGACTCCCCAGGGAGCGCCTGTCTTGGGGGGGGGGGGGGGGGGGCGCACAACATTGTATTGATTTATGATGCTATGTAACCCTTAGAGGTCTTGAATGTATTGGATAACACTGACAGCATTATGTCAGTAGGACCAGCACATCCACAGTCAGTGAAACTACAAAGAACAATAAAAAAAAACGTATGGCAGCACACCATTCACCATTACACATACAAACAATAGAACTAGGGATTATTCTGGATTACAGGGGCACTCTACCAACTATACTTGAAAAATAGAAGCTCTTTGTGCACATTTTATGATGAAACGTGTGTCGGACCCATCTACCGGGGTCAAGGTGGCTTCCGCAGATGGGCCCCTAACACTAACAGAACTGCCTCTCCTGGGCCTAACCTAAGCCTACAATATTCAGGACAGTGTAGGAACCCCAGGGCAGATGGGCGGGGGGTGCTGAAGCTAAAGGAGGGCGTATACTTGCTGTATGTTTGGAGGGTAGCCCCCTCCTTACCCCCCCATCCTGACCGGGGACAGCTCTCGCTCTGCAGGTCTTCAGTTTAATGGCCGCCAGGTCAGAATACACTGTACCAGGTCGGCTCTTCATGAGAGGACCCCTTTAAATGAGGTTTGTGGAACATAACATCAATACAGTTTTCTGCTTGCTGTCAGTGAATGGAAACATTCTAGAATTCTTCCAGAGCCTGACAACATATCTGGAACTAAAACTTCTCCCAGATGAGTGTCAGAAAATTGTATCCAGTCTATGGAACCTTCAGTTATGCCTCAACAGCATTGACGGTTACAATGTATCAGCGCGGGTAGCCTGCATCAGTGTTGTTACAATGTATCAGCGCGGGTAACCTGCATCAGTGTTGTTACAATGCATCAGTGCGGGTAGCCTGCATCAGTGTTGTTACAATGTATCAGCGCGGGTAGCCTGCATCAGTGTTGTTACAATGTATCAGTGTTGTTACAATGTATCAGTGCAGGTATGTTCAGGGGGGCGGGTATGTAAACTAGTGTAAACAAACTGGAAGTGTTGCCCGTGGCAACCAGTTCAGTAACTAAATATAACACGGGAAACAATGGGATTTAAAATATTAAGATTCTTTTTGAATGGCACAACACAGAATTCCCCTCGGCGCCAGTTCCCCCTGGAGGCTGGGTCATGGCACCGACCAGAGGCACCACCACCGAGGATGCACCACCACCGAGGATGCACCACCAACGTGGATGCACCACCAACCAGGGGCACCACCACCAACCAGGGGCACCACCACCGAGGATGCACTACCAACCAGGGGCACCACCACCGAGGATGCACCACCAACCAGGGGCACCACCACCGAGGATGCACCACCAACCAGGATGCACCACCAACCAGGGGCACCACCACTGAGGATGCACCACCAACCAGGGGCACCACCACCGAGGCTGCACCACCAACCAGGGGCACCACCACCGAGGCTGCACCACCGACCAGGGGCACCACCGACCAGGGGCACCACCAACCAGGGGCACCACCAACCAGGGGCACCACCAACCAGGGGCACCACCAACCAGGGGCACCACCAACCAGGGGCACCACCAACCAGGGGCACCACCAACCAGGGGCACCACCGAGGCTGCACCACCACCGAGGGTCTGATGGGAATAATTCACCTTCCTCTGGAGAATAACCTGATCTACCCTGTGGGACTACAACTCTCAGCGTGTCATCCTGTCTGCAGCACATGCAAAGAAATTCACACAGGAATAACAAGATGCTAGGCACGCACAGGGTTCTGCCAGGGCATGCTGGGACTTATGGTCCCTCCACCTCTGGGCAACCATTGGCTGAACCTGCAGGACACAATGCACGGGAAGAACCCCGGGGCCCGACCGCACGGCTCACAGAACACAACCGCCCGCCAGGAGGCGACACCCAAAACAAAACGCAACAACCCGCACAAAGCACTCACCTCCTGCGGCTCAATCCGCTATCCGCAGCTGGAGTCACCTGTGAACCGGAAGCAAAACTCGCTGGAGCAAGGGGGAGGTCAACGAAACCGGAAGTTGGCTCCCGAGGAACGCCCACTCTGGGAAACCGTGACGTCACACTGGCAAGCGCTTAAATGAGGAGCGCATTCTCCTCAGGACGTGTAATGGGCAATGGCGCGAAGTCTGCCTGACCCTATGTTATACCTGAGGCAGATTGGTGTTCAGTAATGGCCTGGGGAGGTGACAGGGTTAGGGTCCCCGTGTATTGATACCAGGTCTGACATTCGTCGCCTGACAGGCTGGATTTACATGTATTTACAGGATGAGCTGTGCAGCTGTTTTAGGCCTCGTTCACACCTCCTTATTTCTGTTCTCCTGTAACTGAAGAACAGAAGTCGTGGATCCAACATGTAACTGACACGAATGGAGCCAGACAGATCCCACTGACTGTAAAGGGATCCTTTTGGTTTCTGGTCAGGAATCTGCTTTGTTAGGGGAGAAAAAAGTATTGCGTGACATTTATCTCCACTGTTTTTGACGGAATCTGCAATGGAGGCTCCACTACAGATGTGAATGAGCGCTTACAAGTGTCGCTCAAGATAGGATTCGTGCCATAAAGGTTTCACCACTGGCATTTATGGTAAATCAAGTACATAGTGACTGGTGGGGGCCAATTGACTGGTGCCACTCTGAGAATGAAGGAACCGAGCACATGGACCCACACGGAGAATGAGGGAACAGAGCACCTGGACCCACACAGAATGAAGGAACCGAGCACCTGGACCCACACGGAGAATGAGGGAACCGAGCACCTGGACGCACACAGAATGAAGGATCCGAGCACCTGGACCCACACGGAGAATGAAGGAACCGAGCACCTTGACCCACATGGAGAATGAGGGAACCAAGCACCTGGACCCACACAGAATGAAGGAACCGAGCACCTGGACCCATTCTGAGAATAAAGGAACCGAGCACCTGGACCCACACGGAGAATGAGGGAACCGAGCACCTGGACCCACATGGAGAATGAGGGAACCAAGCACCTGGACCCACACAGAATGAAGGAACCGAGCACCTGGACCCATTCTGAGAATAAAGGAACCGAGCACCTGGACCCACACGGAGAATGAGGGAACCGAGCACCTGGACCAACACAGAGAATGAGGGAACCGAGCACCTGGACCCACACGGAGAATGAAGGAACCGAGCACCTGGACCCATTCTGAGAATGAAGAAACTGAGCACCTGGACCCATTCTGAGAATGAAGAAACTGAGCACCTGGACCCATTCTGAGAATGAAGAAACTGAGCACCTGGACCCATTCTGAGAATGAAGAAACTGAGCACCTGGACCCATTCTGAGAATGAAGAAACTGAGCACCTGGACCCACACAGAATGAAGGAACCGAGCACCTGGACCCACACAGAGAATGAAGGAACCGAGCACCTGGACCCACACGGAAAATGAGGGAACCAAGCACCTGGACCCACACAGAATGAAGGAACCGTGCACCTGGACCCATTCTGAGAATAAAGGAACCGAGCACCTGGACCCACACGGAGAATGAGGGAACCGAGCACCTGGACCCACATGGAGAATGAAGGAACCAAGCACCTGGACCAATTCTGAGAATGAAGGAACCGAGCACCTGGACCCATTCTGCGAATGAAGAAACCGAGCACCTGGACCCATTCTGAGAATGAAGGAACCGAGCACCTGGACCCATTCTGAGAATGAAGGAACTGAGCACCTGGACCCATTCTGAGAATGAAGGAACTGAGCACCTGGACCCATTCTGAGAATGAAGGAACCGTGCACCTGGACCCATTCTGAGAATGAAGGAACTGAGCACCTGGACCCATTCTGAGAATGAAGGAACTGAGCACCTGGACCCATTCTGAGAATGAAGGAACTGAGCACCTGGATCCATTCTGAGAATGAAGGAACTGAGCACCTGGACCCATTCTGAGAATGAAGGAACTGAGCACCTGGACCCATTCTGAGAATGAAGGAACTGAGCACCTGGACCCATTCTGAGAATGAAGGAACTGAGCACCTGGACCCATTCTGAGAATGAAGGAACTGAGCACCTGGACCCTCTCTGAGAATGAAGGAACTGAGCACCTGGACCCACGCTAATAATGAAGGAACTGAGCACCTGGACACACAGAGAATGAAGGAACTGAGCGCCTGGAACCACACAGAGAATGAAGGAACTGAGAGCCTGGACCCACGCTAAGAATGAAGGAACTGAGCACCTGGACCCACGCTAATAAGGAACTGAGCACCTGGACACACAGAGAATGAAGGAACTGAACGCATGTACTCACAGAATGAAAGAACTGAGCACCTGGACCCACTCTGAGAATGAAAGAACTGAGCACCTAGACCCACACAGAATGAAGGAACTGAACATCTGGACCCACTCTGAGAATGAAGAAATAGCACCTGGACCCACACAGAGAATGACTGAACTGAATGCCTGGACCAACTCTGAGAATGAAGGGACTGAGCACCTGGACCTACACACAGAATGAAGGAACTGAGCACCTGGAACCACACAGAGAATGAAGGAACTGAATGCATGTACCCACACAGAGAATGAAGGAACTATCACGACCGGCGTGCCGATCACATACGTGACGCAAAGGGAGGGAAAAGGAAGGCCCTGTCCAAGGGAGAGGGAAAGATGGTGACCCCTAACACCTTGAGGCTGGCACCTGACGTCCCTAGACGGGTTTCTCACCCGTTCGCCGATCACGTGCCTAAACCCTGGCTTTCCTTAAGAGTAGCCCTACGTAATGAATAGGGCGATGGGAACACTAGTCCGCACCACTAACACTAAAGGGAAACACTAGGGAGAGGACAGACAATACTGACAAAACATAATCCCAGGTGGGCGACAACAAACAACCAACAGGGATCCGGAGGGTAATGCTGTGGTACGACAGCCAGGGATAACAGCAACTCAGCTCCAGTGGGTCAGTATAGAAGTCCAGGCAGGAAGCTCTATATCTGGCAACCAGAGAAGTGGGAGAGGGGAATATAAGGAGGTTGGGAGTGCCGGACAAGAAACAGCTGAGGAGAAGAAGCTACGGATCCCTGAGTGAGACAGAAAGGATTTCAAGGCAAACACAGAAAGCTACCATTAAGTAAAAGCGCTATCTTTAGACATAGAGCTCGCAGCCACCCGATGCGACTTCCTGACCCCGGGTATAACTGAGTCAGACGTGGCTCTTGACACCCTCGTGACAGGAACTCAGCACCTGGACCCACTGTGAGAATGAAAGCACTGAGCACCTGGACAAACACAGAAAATAAAGGAACTGAGCAGCTGGACACAGAATGAAGGAACTGAGCAGCTGGACCCACACCGAATAAAGAAACTGAGCATCTGGACCCACACAGAGAATAAGGGAACTGAGCGCCTGGACCCATACAGAGAATGAAGGACTACAGTACCTGGACCTACATAGAGAATGAGGGAACTGAACATCTGGACCCACTCTGAGAATGAAGGAACTGAGTGCCTGGTCTCACTCTGTGAATGAAGGAACTGAGTGCCTGGTTCCACTCTGTGAATGAAGGAACTGAGTGCCTGGTCCCACTCTGTGAATGAAGGAACTGAGTGCCTGGTCCCACTCTGTGAATGAAGGAACTGAGTGCCTGGTCCCACTCTGTGAATGAAGGAACTGAGTGCCTGGTCCCACTCTGTGAATGAAGGAACTGAGTGCCTGGTCCCACTCTGTGAATGAAGGAACTGAGTGCCTGGTCCCACTCTGTGAATGAAGGAACTGAGTGCCTGGTCCCACTCTGTGAATGAAGGAACAGAGCGCCTGGACCCACTGAGAGAATAAGGGAACTGAGCATCTGGACCCATACAGAAAATAAGTGAACTGAGCACCTGGACCAACGCATAGAATGATGGAACTGAGCATCTGGACCCACACAGAGAAGGTGGGAACCGAACACCTGAATCAGCCCACAGAATGAGGGAACTGAACGCCTGGACCCACTCTGAGAAAGAGGGAAATGAGAGCCTGACCCCACTCTGAGAGCAAGGGAACCAATTGCCTTTTCCCACTCTGAGGAAGAAGGAACCGAGCGTCTGGACCCACTGTCAAAATGAGGGAACCAAGAGTCTGGACCCATTCGGAGAATGAGGGAATGAAGGAACCAAGCGTCTGGACACATGCATAGAATGAGGGAACTGAGCACCTGGACCAACTCTATGAATTAAGGAACCAAGGGCTTGGACCCACTCTGCGAATGAGGGAACTGAGCACCTGGACCCACTCTGAGAATGAAGGAACTGAGCACCTGGACCCACTCTTAGAATGAAGGAACTGAGCACCTGGACCCACTCTGAGAATGAAGGAACTGAGCACCTGGACCCACTCTGAGAATGAGGGAACTGAGCACCTGGACCCACTCTGAAAATGAGGGAACTGAGCACTTGGACCCACCCTGAGAATGAGGGAACTGAGCACCTGGACCCACTTTGTGAAGTAAGGAACAAAGCACCTGGACCCACTCTGAGAACGAGGGAACCAGATGTCTGAACCCACACACATAAGGGAACTAAGTTGTAAATGCTAGATCCAAGTGCCTGAAACCATTCTGAGAATGAAGCAACAGAGCTCCTGGAACCATGCCTAGTATAAAGGAACCGAGAAGCTGGACCCACAAAAACAATGTGATAACAAAATGTGAGTGCACCTTTTATCAGAAAGCCTTAAACCCCTTAACTCAAAACGCCGTGCATATACGGCGGGGGATGCATTGCCAGGAGCTGTGCCCGCCCGATCACTGCAGGAGTCCGGCAGTCCCTGGTAGCCGGGCCCCTGCTGTATCCACCGACATCGCTGTTTACAGCGGGTGAAGGAGCGCATCGGGTCCCCGCGCTGCTGTGGCGGAGACCCGATGTGTGACAAGGCAGCCTTTAACCCCTTAAGGACATAGGACGTACCGGTACGCCCTATTTCCCGAGTCCTTAAGGACCAAGGACGTACCGGTACGTCCTGACTTCAAATCTGTATTCCGGCGCCCCAGGGGTTAATCGGAACGGGATTTCAGCTGAAATCATTCAGCCGGCATCCCGTAACAATGCAGGGGGGGGTCATTTGACCCTCCCGTATCGGCGATCGCAGCAAACCGCAGGTCAATTCAGACCTGCGGTTTGCTGCGCTTTTTGCAGTTTCTGATGCCCGCGGTCCCTGACCGCGGGGATCAGAAACTTTAGAGTGGCTAAAATCAATATTTTTCACCCCCCCCTGCACCCCTGCACGATTTTATGCCTGCGGGGGGGGGGGGTGTCGCAGGCGGTGGGGGCGTTGCGGGAGGCGGGCGGTGCGGCAGGCGGGATCGCGATCCCCCGCCCGCCTCCCCATGAACGATCGTTGGCTTCTAGTGGGTATACCAGGGTGCCAGCACATTGCTGGCACCCTGGTATAAACGGCTGACATCTGTGCAGATGTCAGCCGTTTAACCCTTTCCATACCGCGGTCCGTACGGACCGCTGTATGGAAAAAGTTAACTGTCATCGGTCAGGGAGCTCCCTCCCTCTCCATCGGGGGGCTGCTGTGCCTTTGCAGCCCCCCGATGGAGAGGGAGAGAGCCCCCCCTCAGCTCGTGCTTACCCTTCCCCGTCTGCGAAGTTCTGAGCAGACGGGGAAGGTTCCCATGGCAACAGGACGCCTGCTCAGGCATCCTGCTGTCCATGGTGCTGAACAGATCTGTGCTAAAAGCATAGATCTGTTCAGTGTAAGTAAAATACAGTACAGAACAATATATATTGTACTGTACTGTATTATACAGACATCAGACCCACTGGATCTTCAAGAACCAAGTGGGTCTGGGTCACAAAAATGTAAAAAAAAGTGAAAAAAGTTAAGATAAAAAAAAAACATTTATCACTGAATAAAAATAAAAAAAATAAAATACACTACACATATTAGGTATCGCCGCGTCCGTAACGACCTGATCTATAAAACGGTCATGTTACTTTCCCCGCACGGTGAACGCCATAAAAATAAAAAAATAAAAACTATGAGAAAATTGAAATTTTGCCCACCTTACTTCCCAAAAAAGGTAATAAAAGTGATCAAAAAAGTTGCATGTACGCCAAAATAGTACTAATCAAACCGTCTTCTCATCCCGCAAAAAATGAGACCCTACTCAAGATAATCGCCCAACATGATTTTTTTTGTTTCAAAAATGAAATCATTGTGTAAAACTTACATAAATAAAAAAAAGTATACATATTAGGTATCGCCGCGTCCGTATCGACCGGCTCTATAAATATATCCCATGACCTAACCCCTCAGATGACCACCGTAAAAAAATAAAAACAAAAACGGTGTAAAAAAAGCCATTTTTTGCCATCTTACGTCACAAAAAGTGTAATAGCGAGCGATCAAAAAGTCATATGCACCCCAAAATAGTGCCAATCAAACCGTCATCTCATCCCGCAAAAAATGAGACCCTACTCAAGATAATCGCCCAAAAACTGAAAAAACTATGGCTCTTAGACTATGGAGACACTAAAACATTTTTTTGGTTTAAAAAATGAAGTTATTGTATAAAACTTACATAAATAAAAAAAATAGTATACATATTAGGTATCGCCGCGTCCGTGACAACCTGCTCTATAAAATTACCACATGATAAAACCTGTCAGATGAATGTTGTAAATAACAAAAAAAAAAAAAAGTGCCAAAAAAGCTATTTCTTGTTACCTTGCTGCACAAAAAGTGTAATATAGAGCAACCAAAAATCATATGTACCCTAAACTAGTACCAACAATACTGCCACCCTATCCCGTAGTTTCTAAAATGGAGTCACTTTTTTGGAGTTTCTACTCTAGGGGGGCTTCAAATGGGACATGGTGTCAAAAAACCAGTCCAGCAAAATCTGCCTTCCAAAAACCGTATGGCATTCCTTTCCTTCTGCGCCCTGCCGTGTGCCCGTACAGCAGTTTACGACCACATATAGGGTGTTTCTGTAAACTACAGAAT
Source organism: Bufo bufo (assembly GCF_905171765.1). Lineage (NCBI taxonomy): Eukaryota > Metazoa > Chordata > Amphibia > Anura > Bufonidae > Bufo > Bufo bufo. The sequence goes on along the minus strand of NC_053389.1, from coordinate 6,879,537 downwards.
AAGGGCCATAAATAATGAGTTTTGTTTGGCTGTTAACCCTTGCTTTGTAACTGGAAAAAATATATAAAAATGGAAAATCTGCCAAAAATGTGAAATTTTTGTGCAATACCTAAAGGGTTAACAAAGTTTGTAAAATCAGTTTTGAATAGCTTGAGAGGTGTAGTTTCTTAGATGGGGTCACTTTTATGGAATTTTTTAATCTAGGGGTGCATCAGGGGGGCTTCAAATGGGACATGGTGTCAAAAAAACAGTCCAGCAAAACCTGCCTTCCAAAAGCCAAACCGCGCACCTTTCACTCTACGCCCTACTGTGTGGCCGTACAGTAGTTTACGGCCACATATGGGGTGTTTCTGTGAACAGCAGAGTCAGGGCAATAAAGATACAGTCTTGTTTGGCTGTTAACCCTTGCTTTGTTAGTGGAAAAAATGGGTTAAAATTGAAAATTAGGCAAAAAAATGAAATTCTCAAATTTCATCCCCATTTGCCAATAACTCTTGTGCAACACCTAAAGGGTTAACGACGTATGTAAAATCAGTTTTGAATACCTTGAGGGGTGTAGTTTCTTAGATGGGGTCACTTTTAGGGAGTTTCTCCTCTAGGGGTGCATCAGGGGGCTTCAAATGGGACATGGTGTCAAAAAACCAGTCCAGCAAAATCTGCCTTCCAAAAACCGTATGGCATTCCTTTCCTTCTGCGCCCTGCCGTGTGCCCGTACAGCAGTTTACGACCACATATAGGGTGTTTCTGTAAACTACAGAATAAGGGCCATAAATAATGAGTTTTGTTTGGCTGTTAACCCTTGCTTTGTAACTGGAAAAAATATATAAAAATGGAAAATCTGCCAAAAATGTGAAATTTTTGTGCAATACCTAAAGGGTTAACAAAGTTTGTAAAATCAGTTTTGAATAGCTTGAGAGGTGTAGTTTCTTAGATGGGGTCACTTTTATGGAATTTTTTAATCTAGGGGTGCATCAGGGGGGCTTCAAATGGGACATGGTGTCAAAAAAACAGTCCAGCAAAACCTGCCTTCCAAAAACCAAACCGCGCACCTTTCACTCTACGCCCTACTGTGTGGCCGTACAGTAGTTTACGGCCACATATGGGGTGTTTCTGTGAACAGCAGAGTCAGGGCAATAAAGATACAGTCTTGTTTGGCTGTTAACCCTTGCTTTGTTAGTGGAAAAAATGGGTTAAAATTGAAAATTAGGCAAAAAAATGAAATTCTCAAATTTCATCCCCATTTGCCAATAACTCTTGTGCAACACCTAAAGGGTTAACGACGTATGTAAAATCAGTTTTGAATACCTTGAGGGGTGTAGTTTCTTAGATAGGGTCACTTTTAGGGAGTTTCTCCTCTAGGGGTGCATCAGGGGGGCTTCAAATGGGACATGGTGTAAATAAACCAGTCCATAAAAATCAGCCTTCCAAAAACCAAACGGCGCACCTTTCACTCTACGCCCCGCTGTGTGGCCGTACAGTAGTTTACGGCCACATATTGGGTGTTTCTGTAAATGGCAGTCAGGGCAATAAAGATACAGTCTTGTTTGGGTGTTAACCCTTGCTTTGTTAGTGGAAAAATTAGACAAAAAAATGAAATTCTCAAATTTCCTCCCCATTTGCCAATAACTCTTGTGCAACCCCTAAAGGGTTAACAATGTATGCAAAATCAGTTTTGAATACCTTGAGGGGTGTAGTTTCTTAGATGGGGTCATTTTTGGGCGGTTTCTATTATGTAAGCCTCGCAAAGTGACTTCAGACCTGAACTGGTCCCTAAAAATTGAGTTTTTGTAAATTTCTGAAAAATTTCAAGATTTGCTTCTAACCCTTGTAACATCCCCAAAAAATAAAATATCATTCCCAAAACAATTCAAACATGAAGTAGACATATGGGGAATGTAAAGTCATCACAATTTTTTGGGGTATTACTATGTATTACAGAAGTAGAGAAGCTGAAACTTTGAAATTTGCTAATTTTTCCAAATTTTTGGTAAATTAGGTATTTTTTTTGTGCAAAAAAAATAATTTTTTTGACTTCATTTTACCAGTGTCATGAAGTACAATATGTGACGAAAAAACAATCTCAGAACGGCCTGGATAAGTCAAAGCGTTTTAAAGTTATGAGCACTTAAAGTGACACTGGTCAGATTTCCAAAAAATGGCCTGGTCCTTAAGGTGAAAATGAGCCCGGTCCTTAAGGGGTTAAACACAGTTTGGACCCTTGCAGACGAGCGTTCCTCCCACAGCGAGTCCACATCGCAGCTCCCGGCCTGACCTCCCAGCGCTGATGGGTGTCACATAGCATTATATTGATTTATGATGCTATGTAACCTTTACAGTTCTGTAATGTATTGGATAACACTGGCATAATGCTGCCAGTGTCATCCAATACATTCCAGAACTGTAAGGGTTACATAGCATCATAAATCAATATAATGCTATGTGAATCCCGTCAGTGCTGGGAGGTCAGGCCGGGTGCTGCGATGCGGACTCGCTGTGGGAGGAACGCTCGTCTGCAAGGGTCCAAACTGTGTTTAAAGGGTGACTCATTTTTATACACCCTAATAGGGTAATCTGATGTAGGTTAGCAAAATTTCAGTTTGGACTTTTTTTTAATTTTTATTATCCATCTGAGCAGCTATAAAGGATGTCAGATTACAATACAGACGTTTGGTTCGGCTGCCCTGGCATTGATGCTATAAGGGGCCATGGCCACCCAAAACACCTATCAATATTCCTGGGCAAACATCTGGGGCTTTGGCCGCAGATGTTTTGCCCAGTGACCTGCGTTTGAATACTGTGGTGCGGTATGGGAGCCCATGGCTCCTGTCCCCATCGTTCACTCTCATAGGCAACAAGGCCCTGCGCCAGGATATAGAAGATGCAATGACGTAATCATAAATAGATGCAGTATATTTATATATTTCTTGTCACAACTGGAGGCAATAGGCACTATTTGTCAGGACTGGAATAGTGGATCAGGTATGGAATCCTTTGGCAGGTACGAAATAATCCCAAAAATTAGCGTAGTACAAAAAAGGTCAATCCAATCGGGTAGTCGGTTCCAGTTCCTGGTCGTGGCGGGCAGCAGAATTCGTAATCGAGGAAACAGGCAAGGAGTCGGTAGCTGGGAAGTCAGATTAAACAACAGGTTCACAGGAGGGAGCTGGGTGTTCACCATAAGGTTGAATAACTCAGCAATGAGTCAAGGCTCTGTATGGCTTTAAGTACACAGTGAACCCAGGACCGCCCCCCTGGTTTCCGGGCAACCAGGAGGCTTCCTTAGTCAGAAGCCAATCATAAGGCTGAGGGCGGTGACAGAGGCTGAAGCCCTCCCCCAGCCTGAGTAGCACCTGTGGTCTGGAGTGGAGCATGTGCACTACGCTTGTATCCCTGCGCACGCGGCTTGTGTACCGCGCACGCGGCGTCCCACTCGCGCAGGCGCACTGGCCACATTGACATCAGGTGTCCTGTCAGGAGGAGCTATCTGCGCCCGCCGCCCGCGCCTGCGAACCCGATGCGAAACGGCCACCCTGGTTCCCTGACACTATTGGGGGTAATAAGCACCATTAGGGAACATATAACTATTGGAGGCGCTACAGGGGGCAGTTTAAACACTGGGGTTGTTATATGGGGCATTCTAACTGCTGAGAGTACTTTAGGGGAAGGCGATAGAAAATTGAGGAAAGTAAGATGTCTGTGTGGTAAACTCTGCAGAGATGAGTCGTGGCTGAAATAACATGGCGGTCTGCTTCCAGTGCAGAAGATAAGGAAAGAGAACATCTACATCAGAGACGTCACTGGATGTCATCGGTATGTGGTATTGTATTATACTGTGTGTGCGATTGGGCGGAATGTATTGTCCATTCACATATGTCTTTAGCACTATGGCTGGGGGGGAGGGGTATACTGTGCAGTATTCTTTTGTTTTCTTGTGGGGTCCAAACTTGAGAACAGACCCGGGCCTTTGGGCCACTTTATCCGCCCCTGAGCATATTCAGTCCAGGAAACACTCTCAGAATTTCCCTGGCTGAACACTGCTCTTTATGATTTATGGTGCTGTCCCATCTAACACAGGTCCACTGAACTGTAGTCACGGTCAGGAAGGAATTCGCAGCATTGTAAATCATTATGATGCCACGTGTTCACTTCAAAGGAACAGTGTTCAGTCCGGGACTGAATACGCTCGTCTGAAACTGGCCTAAGTGGTTGTCTGAGGAGTTTTTAAAAGTGTGGGATTCAACTTAAGGATTTTGAAAATCAGCGGCTGTTCTGTCCTTATAAGAGAGAGCATGCTCCACCACGGATGGGGATTCTCTTTGCTTCATTATATTAAAAATAAGACACCAATTCAATATAAAAATGCGATTTATTATGCAAGTCATTTAACGCCTTTGTCATTCTGTGTGCAGTATGTACGGACAGGTTCTGCCAGAGCGGAGTAGAACTGTTTTTTAGGATAGCATTATAAAGAGAAAAAAGACAAGTTACTGTTCTAGCAGCAAGTAATGGGTGAAGTAGACCTGTCACATATAGATAATAAAGGCAGAAATACAGGTGAAACTCGAAAAATTAGAATATCGTGCAAAGTTCATTTATTTCAGTAATGCAACTGAAAAGGTTAAACTAACATATGAGATAAACTCATTACAGGCAAAGCGAGATATTTCAAGCCTTTATTTGTTATAATTTGGATGATTATGGCTTACAGTTTATGAAACCCCAAAGTCTCCATTTTGAGGTCCCCTTTGCTCAGGGGGTATGGATTAATTAGCTGACTAGAGGGGGACACTTTGAGCCTAGAATATTCAACCTTTTCACAAAATTAAAATTTTAAGCTGCATTAATGCAATTCCTTTTCATTTGAATTACTGAAATAAATGGACTTTTGCGCGATATTCTAATTTTTTGAGTTTCACATGTATTATACATTGAATCAGTTTTAAATGATCCATTCAATAAAGTCAAGTGATATCATCGATGCGTCATAACAGATACTTCAGCTTTCTCTAGAGCTGACTCCTTGAACAGACCGAAATATGGCTGCCTCCACTACGTGCAGGAGATCGATCTTCTCTAAAGGTGTGACTATGCCAGGTCATGTTTTATTTTTATTTTTTTGTTGCCCATGCATTGGCTAGCATGCCACCGATAGAATTAGCTCAAGTCGTTCACTTGGTGTTACTTCTATATACAGAGGGTACGTTGACAACTACACCATCTGTAACACTGCAGCAAGAAATTAATACAATTCCGTGACTTTTGGGTGCTTCTGTTTCACTATAAAAATAAGCAAAATTCTCATCAGATATTAAGCATGGTAACTTAGTAGATGGTTAGAAAACATGCCTCAAAACATTGTAATTCAGGATCGAACAGCATCCCCGTAGCTATGTCAGAATACGACTTGTATGTGCTCTGTAAACCGCTATTCACCATACACCCGATATACTTTGTCTATTTGGAAACAACAGTCTAGAAAAAATATTCAGTGTTGTAATATACAGTGTGTTAACCACATATGAATAAAACCGTAATAAAGAAAATAAAGGCAGAATCAAACAGGATGAAACATCTCGAAAAAGGAACGGACTAAATAAGTGCAAATTCAGACACGGAAACCAAAGGGAGTATGTCGTGGAGATACAGGATGCTGCGGACATAAAATGGATAGAAAAGACCAGAGACAAACCAAATGGGTAAGAATACAACATTGAAGAAAGGAGAGATGCAAGAAATAACGGCACTGGGAATGGAAAAGATACGGACGTCTACAGACAGAACGGAGAAAAGCATAAAAGCCGCATGTCCTCGATGAAACAGACGTGTAGACAAAGATAATGTGATGAGATAAAAACTGACTGCAAATATATAAAATAAAAAGTATTCACCCGACAGAAGAAAGACAGAGAAAACAGTCACAAGAAACCACAGACAGAAATATAGGAAAAAGATAAGTATAAAAGACGTAGAATGGAGAAATGCAGGAAACGAAAGAGGAACTAGAACTGCAAATAAAATAACAGAGTAAAACCACAAAGAAACAGATGGAAAAACAGGATCCTACAAAACAACATAAAAAAGTGAACAGAAATTCCAAACAAGGCTGTGATGGACATGGAAACGCAGAATGACAGAGAATGAACTGCGATGAGATTCAGGTCATTACGGGATGATGGAGTCATCCAGGAAACAGACCGGCTGCACAGAGAAGTCTACAGTCAGATCCGAATGCTTTAGGAAGCTTCTTGAGGAAGGACTAGTGATGCTGGAATTCTGGAAAAGGTAACTGAGGAATCTACACAGAGATCCACTGGATAATCTAGAAGGCCACTCGCTGATAAGGAGATCTACAGCATGATATAGCGGTGGAACAGAGAGGTACAGGAGTCATGGACAAGTAGAAACCAGAGGTTTATGAAATTGAGGAAAGAACTTTGGAGACCACAGACAGTAATAAAACATGACATGGAATGGAAGCCGTACAAAATGGTACATAGAGAATGACATGAAGCTGCGATACAGAAGGGGTTAGACGTGACATATAAGGATATAAATCAAGAACTGAAAGGCTGAAGAAAGGACATTACAGGCGGGAGAGAGACGACGGCCAAGGCAGAGGCACATACCAACATACGTAGGCACATAACTATTTGTTATCCTGTATATCTATGTACATGCACAAACCAACATACATAAAGAAGTATGAAAATATATACACGTGGATATGCCGCTATAAACACATTTCTACACGCTCAGATAAAGTAACATGTAGTGCGTGCGCTCACACACATTCACGCTATGGTTTCTGGCTCAGGACGTCAGTCCTATCAGACTGTAGGTGCGGGCTCAGGAGGTTCCCCAGGGCCCATTACGACTCAACAAGGACTGCAGTTTTCTCCTTCTGTCTATATCGGCTGAGGGCCTGCTGAGCGTATACTGAAATATTCAGGGAATCCATTCTGATGATGAATCTGGGGGGCGTGAAGCTGTTGGAGTCCCCCAAGTTGTGTCTCTCCGACTGGTACTTTCTGGTTTCCAGGAGCTCCATTCATTGACGTAGGGCTGATAATGTGATGTGGGTCCGATGTCAGCTGGGAATAGCACTGGCCCAAGGTCACTGGATACGGAAGCGGTTTACTGATCTGGGTAGGCAGAACAAGTAAAAAAATGAGCATGGTTCTGAAGTATCATTCTCTGCCAGATAGCACATGGCAAGGTAGAGTATCTGAAAAGATGTTAAATATTTCTTCAGAGGATCGCAACGTCTAAAATACAAATTAATTCATCTTGTAAGAGGGGAGATCCAGGTGATGGACTGCACTGTATCCTCTACTGACAGAGATGGACGGACGCACTAGTAAAGTGTATTGATAATGTGATCTCCACATGTTGTGTTGCCCTGTATACAGTACAGACCAAAAGTTTGGACACACCTTCTCATTCAAAGAGTTTTCTTTATTTTCATGACTATGAAGGCATCAAAACTATGAATTAACACATGTGGAATTATATACATAACAAACAAGTGTAAAACAACTGAAAATATGTCATATTCTAGGTTCTTCAAAGTAGCCACCTTTTGCTTTGATTACTGCTTTGCACACTCTTGGCATTCTCTTGATGAGCTTCAAGAGGTAGTCCCCTGAAATGGTTTGCACTTCACAGGTGTGCCCTGTCAGGTTTAATAAGTGGGATTTCTTGGCTTATAAATGGGGTTGGGACCATCAGTTGCGTTGAGGAGAAGTCAGGTGGATACACAGCTGATAGTCCTACTGAATAGACTGTTAGAATTTGTATTATGGCAAGAAAAAAGCAGCTAAGTAAAGAAAAACGAGTGGCCATCATTACTTTAAGAAATGAAGGTCAGTCAGTCAGCTGAAAAATTGGGAAAACTTTGAAAGTAAGGGCTATTTGACCATGAAGGAGAGTGATGGGGTGCTGCGCCAGATGACCTGGCCTCCACAGTCACCGGACCTGAACCCAATCGAGATGGTTTGGGGTGAGCTGGACCGCAGAGTGAAGGCAAAAGGGCCAACAAGTGCTAAGCATCTCTGGGAACTCCTTCAAGACTGTTGGAAGACCATTTCAGGGGACGACCTCTTGAAGCTCATCAAGAGAATGCCAAGAGTGTGCAAAGCAGTAATCAAAGCAAAAGGTGGCTACTTTGAAGAACCTAGAATATGACATATTTTCAGTTGTTTCACACTTGTTTGTTATGTATATAATTCCACATGTGTTAATTCATAGTTTTGATGCCTTCATAGTCATGAAAATAAAGAAAACTCTTTGAATGAGAAGGTGTGTCCAAACTTTTGGTCTGTACTGTATGTCTACGGGCTGGTGAACAGCAGAGCTGGGTGTGCTATGGCACTGCTTCATGGGTGTGTATGGGCATGAGGCTATAGCTGCTCGGGGGAGAGAGATCTGAGGGTGGTAACAGTCTGAGGTGCATCAACCTGGCTAAGCCCAGGAGGAGCCTGGTGCTCGGTAATGGATAGAGGTGGATATGGTGACATCATTGCGCCCCCACACTGGTAGGAGAGGAATAGGGAGACCCCATCAATAAACGGTGCCATTCAGGAAGACTACTGACTAACCTCCTGCAGTGCCAGACACTTCTGCCGAAGGCCTGTGCATTGCTACTAAGCAGGGATCTGTTCAGCAGCTTGTCACCCTGCGTTAGGGCCGGACTGGAGGTCAGGAGGTGAGACACCTGTGCTGCACTGCTACAGTATGAGGTCACATATTAAAGGGGTATTCTGAACATTGACACTTAGGGTTTGTTCAGACAAAGTTTTTTTGGCATGTGTTTCAGTGCAGATTTGGTCCTGAAAATTGCACTGAATCTGTGCTGAAAGGGATCAAAGGAAGGCGGTGCCGCAGTTCATGTGACTGAGGATTTTTCTTGTGTGGTTTTCCGGACCATGGCAAGTATGTACACGTCCCGGGACATCTCAGGAAGCTGCATCGGGAGTCTGCTCATGATTTAGCTCCAATCAACAGTGCTAAACCGAGAGTGAGACCGCTCCATTCAAAATGAAAACTCACCCAAATTAAAATCTGACCCAATGGGAGAAGAGTCCAGGAATTTTCCCCAGCAGCATTGGATGCATGCGCACATCGCTGATGAAGCTGAGGACGGTACACCACACTTCACTGCGCATGCACTGCACATCAGTAACGTGCACAGTAAAGTGATGTGTACCATCGTTGGCTTCATCAACATAGTGTGCATGCGCCCAGTACCACCGGAGAAGAGTCCTGGACTCTTCTCCCAGTAAGTTCAAGTTTCCTTTACAATTATTTGCAGGACCCTAAGGCCCCTTTCACACCGGCGAGTATTGCGCGCGGATGCGATGCGTTAGTTGAACGCATTGCACCCGCACTGAATACCGACCCATTCATTTCTATGGGGCTGTGCACACGAGGGGTTGATTTTCACGCATCACTTGTGCGTTGCGTTAAAATCGTAGAATGCTCCTCTTTATGCGTTTTTCACGTAACGCAGGCCCCATAGAAATGAATGGGGTTGCGTGAAAATCGCAAGCATCCGCAAGCAAGTGCGGATGCGGTGCGATTTTCACGCACGGTTGCTAGGTGATGATCGGGATGGGGACCCGATCATTATTATTTCCCCTTATAACATGGTTATAAGGGAAAATAATAGCATTCTGAATACAGAATGCATAGTAAAATAGGGCTGGAGGGGTTAAAAAAATAAATAAAATAATTTAACTCACCTTAATCCACTTGTTCGCGCAGCCGGCATCTCTTCTGTCTTTATCTGTGAGCCATAGGACCTTTGATGACGTCACTACGCTCATCACATGATCCATCACCATGGTGATGGACCATGTGATGAACGCAGTGATGTCATCAAAGGTCCTATGGCTCACAGATAAAGACAGAAGAGATGCCGGCTGCGCGAACAAGTGGATTAAGGTGAGTTAAATTATTTTATTTATTTTTTTAACCCCTCCAGCCCTATTGTACTATGCATTCTGTATTCAGAATGCTATTATTTTCCCTTATAACCATGTTATAAGCGGAAATAATACAATCTACAGAACACCGATCCCAAACCTGAACTTCTGTGAAGAAGTTCGGGTCTGGGTACCACAGTCGGTTTTTTATCACGGGCGTGCAAAACACATTGCACCCGCGTGATAAAAACTGAACATCGGAGTGCAATCGCAGTCAAAACTGACTGCAATTGCGTTCCTACTCGCGCGGGTTTGCCGCAATGCACCGGCACGCATCCGGACCTAATCCGGACACGCCCGTGTGAAAGAGGCCTAAATCCCAGCTGCATAACGACATGAAAGTGGTTTAGTCGCCCCAAACTGGGCGAGAGGCTCGCCTCAAAGTACAAATCAAATAATCAGGCTTTATTCTATGTTACAGTGGGATGCGAAAGTTTGGGCAACCTTGTTAATCATCATGATTTTCCTGTATAAATCCTTGGTTGTTACGATAAATCTATCATATAGGAGACGCACACAGTGATATCTGAGAAGTGACATGAAGTTTATTGGATTTACAGAAAGTGCTATAATTGTTTATACAGAATTAGGCAGGTGCAGACATTTGGGCACTGTTGTTGTCTTTTTATTGATTCCAAAACCTTTAGAACTAATTATTGGACCTCAGATTGGCTTGGTAAGCTCAGTGACCCCTGACCTACATACACAGGTGAATCCAATTATGAGAAAGAGTATTTAAGGGGGTCAATTGTACGTTTCCCTCCTCTTTTAATTTTCTCTGAAGAGTATCAACATGGAGGTCACAAAACAACTCTCAAATGACCTGAAGACAAAGACTGTTCACCATCATGGTTTAGGGGAAGGATACAGAAAGCCGTCTCAGAGATTTCAGCTTCTGTTTCCACAGTTAGGAACATATTGAGGAGATGGAAGACCACAGGCTCAGTTCAAGTTAAGGCTCGAAGTGGCAGACCAAGAAAAATCTCGGATAGACAGAAGCGACGAATGGTGAGAACCGTCAGAGTCAACCCACAGACCAGCACCAAAGACCTACAACATCATCTTGCTGCAGATGGAGTCACTGTGCATCGTTCAACCATTGGGCGCACTTTACACAAGGAGATGCTGGATGCGAGAGCGATGCAGAGGAAGCCTTTTCTCCGCTTGAGGTGGGCTAAAGCACATTGGGACAAGCCAGCTTCACTTTGGAATAAGGTGCTGTGGACTGATGAAACTAAAATTGAGTTATTTGGCCATAACAAGGGGCGTTATGGATGGAGGAAAAAGAACACAGCATTCCAAGAAAAACACCTGCTACCTACAGTAAAATATGGCGGTGGTTCCATCATGCTGTGGGGCTGTGTGGCCAGTGCAGGGACTGGGAATCTGGTCAAAGTGGAGGGACGCATGGATTCCACTCAGTATCAGCAGATTCTGGAGACCAATGTCCAGGAATCATTGACAAAGCTGAAGCTGCGCCCGGGCTGGATCTTTCAACAAGACAACGACCCTAAACACTGCGCAAAATCCACTAAGGCATTTATGCAGAGGAACAAGTACAACGTTCTGGAATGGCCTCTCAGTCCCCAGACCTGAATATAAAGAGAGCTGTCCATGCTCGGAAGCCATCAAACCTGAATGAACTAAAGATGTTCTGTAAAGAGGAAAGGTCCAAAATACCTTCAACCAGAATCCAGACTCTCACTGGAACCTACAGGAAGCGTTTAGAGGCTGTAATTTCTGCAAAAGGAGGATCTACTAAATATTGATTTCATTTCTTTTTTGTGGTGCCCAAATGTCTGCACCTGCCTAATTCTGTATAAACAATTATAGCACTTTCTGTAAATCCGATAAACTTCATGTCACTTCTCAGATATCACTGTGTGTGTCTCCTGTAGGATATATTTATCGTAACAACCAACGATTTATACAGGAAAATCATGACGATTAACAAGGTTGCCCAAACTTTCGCATCCCACAGCATCTGCATTTACCATTTAAAAGTGCACTTGAAATGTAAACAGCCTCTGGGTGTAGGCAGGCTGCTATTCACTGTAGGTTAGCAGAGGTTGTGATAATAATGAAAAGTGGATATGCAGTCTATTAGGAAGTTGCAGAACATTTTAATAAAACCAGAGAACTCCTGAACCCAAGATGTTCTGTGAAGACTAAAATCCCAGAGGATCCCACAGAATGTACGATGCGAGTACACGCAGTGTGCAAACACTCACCGCCCCGGAGCTGCCATTACTGCTCGGAATAGAGAACAGCTCCGTGACATTTGGGACAGAGTCGCTGATAAACGTGACGTTTCCGTACACGTGATGGGGGAACTTCTCCGTGCTCTGCTCCATGATCCCAATCTGGGAGGTGCGCACGTGGTACGGGAAGTTCTTGTTTGCTGCAGACGGCCTTGTGATTATCTAAGGTGGGAAAAGGAAGATGATAAATTCATAACAGGCCGAGACCCGGGGGCGTGTCCCTGCACAGTCTGAAAATGGCAGCGCTGATTGGATAGAGTGAGTCTGTGCAGGGACACACCCCCAACTGGTTACCGCCCCTCTGTACCCTTACTGCAGACTGCTAGTAATTCATTCATAACTTCTAGTAGAAGTAATAAAGGAACAGCACAACATAGAGACAGAAGAATAGATGCTCCAGAATCATTAGTACGTGGGGAATGCATGAAGCTCTTAAAATAGGCGTTTTGGGAGCGGTGAAAGGTGCTCTTTAATTTCTGGGGGACATTACTGCTGGGGCTACTCTGGGGGACATTATTACAGCTAAGGGCCACTCTGGGGGACATTATTACTGCTGGGGCTACTCTGGGGGACATTATTACTGCTGGGGGCCACTTTGGGGGACATTATTACTGCTGGGGGCTACTCTGGGGGACATTATTACTGCTGGGGGACACTTTGGGGGACATTATTACTGCTGGGGCTACTCTGGGGGACATTATTACTGCTGGGGGCCACTTTGGGGGACATTATTACTGCTGGGGGACATTACTGCTGGGGGCTACTCTGGGGGACATTATTACTGCTGGGGTCCACTCTGGGGGACATTATTACTGCTGGGGGCCACTTTGGGGGGACATTATTACAGCTGGGGGCCACTATGGGGGACATTATTACTGCTGGGGTACACTCTGGGGGACATTATTACTGTTGGGGGCTACTCTGGGGGACATTATTACTGCTGGGGGCCACTATTACTGCTGGGGGCCACTCTGGGGGACATTATTACTGCTGGGGGCTACTCTGGGGGACATTATTACTGCTGGGGGCCACTTTGGGGGACATTATTATAGCTGGGGGCCACTATGGGGGACATTATTACTGCTGGGGGCTACTCTGGGGGACATTATTACTGCTGGGGGCCACTTTGGGGGACATTATTACAGCTGGGGGCCATTATGGGGGACATTATTACTGCTGGGGGCTACTCTGGGGGACATTATTACTGCTGGGGGCTACTCTGGGGGACATTATTACTGCTGGGGGCCACTATGGGGGACATTAATACTGCTGGGGGCTACTCTGGGGGACATTATTACTGCTGGGGGCTACTCTGGGGGACATTATTACTGCTGGGGGCCACTTTGGGGGACATTATTACAGCTAGGGGCCACTATGGGGGACATTATTACTGCTGGGGGCTACTCTGGGGGACATTATTACTGCTGGGGGCCACTCTGGGGGACATTATTACTGCTGGGGGCCACTTTGGGGGACATTATTACAGCTGGGGGCCCCTTTAGGGGACATTATTACTGCTGGGGCTACTTTGGGGGACATTAGGTTTACTGCATGGGTTGGAATTTAAAGTGTAATTGCCGTTCTATTTTTATTTTTGTCATGTATAGGGACGGTGATACTGACCATTTTTGTAATATACTTTACTTATTGAAATCGTACATTTCTGTTAGAAAAATAGCTCTAAAGTGGCCAATTTTGATCCTTACAGCGCCCCGTCTTCTAGTTACATAACGCAGTCAATGTTGAGGAAGTCTCCACAGTTATGTAACCAGAAGTTGCTAAGGATCCAAATTGGCCACTTTAAAGCTATTCTTTTAACAGAAATGTACGATTTCAATGAAAATGAATGAAAATCATCTATTTTTAATGGCAAATGTTGCAAAACAGCCAGAAAATGGATGCATAATGGCCATGATGAAATGACAGTGTGTCTGTTTTCCACGGCCATCTGTTACTCTCTACAGCCGACTCTTGTGCCGCTGATCTCCACCAGTCCTTCTTCTTCATAAACTGTACTGGTCATGATGGCCAATCACTGAGCAAAGCGGCGCCGTGACCCAGGAGGACCAGAGGACACCGCCGAGCAGAGTCAACTCAAGTAACACGCTGACTTTATCTTACGGGTCTGTGAAATTCCAGTGATAGCAGAATTATATCTTTTCAATGTTTTATTACTTTTTATTTTATAAGAGTTTTTTTTTAAATATTTTTAACATTCCATTCCTTCTTGTTTAGATTGTCTTTAGTCCCAGTTTATGTATTGCAGCGTTACACTGACAGGTATCCCATTAGGCCCCGCTACATAGAAAGTACAACTGGGGGTCTATATAGGACCCCAGGTGCTATGGAAACAGTGACAGAGGGCCTCATCTTCCGTGACCGGAGTAGTATATATCTGACAAATGGTGTAGACAGTGCTCCTCTGCCCGCACCAGCGCCACGCTGTATATTTACGCTGCATAGCGCCAGTGCCAAGGGCCGAGAAGAGCATATTCAAGTGTTCAGCATATCGCATAGGACATCATGTGATACAAAGAACGGAGGAGGGAAGTGCACTTTTTTCCATCCATGGCTAGGAATGCTGGGTGACCCTCTGCGGGAGCGGTAATGGCGGCCATATTGGTTGTCCAACTAGATAACAAAAGAGAACGCCCCACTCACCAGGAAAACCGCATGTGCATATAGGTGTATCCCCAGCTGGATCCCATTCACAATCTTTTCACGAGCCCATTTAGGGATTCCAAAATTAGCGATCAGAGCCATGACGGGCACCGCGAAGAACCTGAGAAGACATGCACGCATGGTGTGTCAGTTATTCCGGAGCCCAGTGCGCCCTGCGCCATTAGGACCCAAAGATTCTCTGTATAACATACTGGCAGATTCCTAGACCGTGGCCGACCCCTATAGAGGTGGATAGCAGAAAGCTGCGCTTCCGCCCCTGAGATCTTCTTCCTCTCGTTGTTGGGGTCAGGAAGCAGCTCAATGACAGCAGCCATTTTTATCATAGTTGATACGGTTGAAAAAAGACATAAGTCCATTAAGTTCCACCAAGGGATCGGTGGGGACGCGAATCCCAGAAGGAAGTGAGACTCGGATTTCTACACGTTTCCATAAGCATTAATGTTGTTTACTTTTAGGAATTCATCTAAACCCTTTCTAAACCGTGACCACGTCCTGAGGACGTCTATTCCACAGATTCCCAGTTCTTACAGTAAAGAAGATTTGATGCTTCTAGAGACTGAACTTTTCCTTCCCCAGTCGGAGGCAGCGCCCCCTTGTCTTTTGAGGGCATTTTACATGGAACAGTTTTTCTCAGTATTTTTTGTACGGCCCATTTATATATTTGTACAGGTTAATCATGTCCCCCCTTGGACGTCTCTTCTCAAGACTAAATAAATTCAATTCTTTTAATATTTCTTCATAACTTGGACCCTCCGGGCCCCTTATCAGTTTAGAGATAGCATTTTGTCACACAGTCACCCAGGCTTCAAGAAAAGCATAGCCCCTGCTCTCCCCTTCCCCTCTCTGAGATTTATACTGAGTTCAATAGGTAAAAAGCTACAAAATAACTTTATATTATATACTTGATATTTTATTTACTCTCAGTAATGTTATTTATTTCATATCTCGGGCCGCACGCAGCCTGCTCGCCGGACCCGGTCAGGGGCCGCCTGTACTCACCAGAGGGTATAAGCTGCAAAGAAGGGGACGTAAAACGCCTGTTTCTCAGGGAAATGCTTCAGTGTCACTAAGACGGCGTAACAGAACCAAATGTAGGCGAGGAACTGGAGGGCGATGTTCCCGTAACCTGCCGGAGACTCGTAGGTGTACAGGACCTGAGCGGGGTCAAAAAACTGCAGAAACACAAGAAGTTCCCGCTGCAGTGAGATATTATATAGCGGAGCCGCCACACAATCTACATTAAGGCTTTAGGTGAAGGGGCACAGGGAGCTCGCAGTATCATGCTCCGCCATCCCCAGCGCTCCTTTCATACCTGCGCCTCGTGTATGAAGAGCACCGTGTGGGTCACCGTGTAGAGCGTCATGTAGACCGACAACTTGATGGAGCCCAGGTGACTAATGCGTCCTCTGCAACAAGACAAATCAGGGTGAGATGACAAGCACTGACAGAGGTGGCTTCAAACAAAATGCTTCCCTTCACTGACAGCAAGCGGAGATCTTAAAAACAGGACAAAGTATAGAAATAAAATATCACATCTGAGGAAGAGTTGTTCAAATTCAGCCCCACAGACAAGCGGAAAGTTGCCGGTTTGCAGCTCTCTACTTTAGCTATTTTAAAGGGTTTCCTGGGCAGAGGACCCCTTTATGACTTCACTAAATTGAGGGTCTCGATCCCGCATTCCAGAAACATTTCAATGGATAAGTGGTTGAACATGGATGGCGCTGCTCCATTCAAAGTCCATGGGGCTGGCAGAGCGAGTGCAGTCAGCTTCACCCCCACTACATTCAAACTCTGGACCCCCAAGAGATCGGTGGGGCCCCCGGCAATCATACATCTTGTGGAGAGTGACTTTTGTGGGATCTCCCTTTGAATTTTTGGAAAGCCATATGATTTCGCAGGACGAGCTGTTTCTTGCGGCACACATGCAGTTATACTTTTAAAAAAAAATGTTTTGAGGAGGGGTAAGAACAGCAACGCCGCCAGTGCTGGGGGGGGCTTTGCCTGTACGTCGTGCACCGAGCGCTGTGGCCTATAAATGACTATTCGGTGGGGCCGTACGACGAGTAGGACAGAACCAGATTTATGTCATTATTATTAGTTTGTTTTCTTTTTTTTTTTATATTTCTGGAGAAAAAAAATATCGGATCCATTTTTCTAATCCTGGACCCTAAATCGCTGAAACCCCTAACATCCGGGGATTCTCACATCAACCAATCAGCTGGCAAGGATCTAATCGGCTGCGATGGGCCTGCGGTAGATCTAGGGAGCGGATGTTCTCGGGGTGAGGCCCTCACCTTGTCACCGTGAATCCTTTCCCCAGCAGAATCAGCATCAGCAAAAAGATCAGGAAACTGGCGGAGAACAGCAGCTTGGCTGCAAGAGAGAAGCAGAAGTGAGTGCCGCCGATCTGCCGGGACAGCGCCCGTCACCGCGTGGACCGCCTAGTAATATCCCATCCACCAGAAGACACTGCTCCTGCCTTTAAAGGGAAACTCCACCTTATTGTGATATTTCCTAGTGGATGGCGGGGGTCCACCTGATTCCTGCTGCAGTACTCGGCGCCCGAACTGACCTCTATCACAGATACATTTAGGCAGAATTCTCCTTTAAACAGGAGCCATCAGCGAGGCTCCACATGGTGCACCGGAAGGAAAATCTAGAATTATCGCCTCTTCTACGTTCAGATTTAGCATAAAGTTATAAAAAGGAAGATGTCACCTAAAATAGCAATTCATAAAAAAGCCACTTACTGTACACTAAAAAAAGTGAAAACTGCATTGTAATATCTCACGTCTGTGCTGAGATATCATTGTTTGAAGTTCCAGGCCCAAGATCTGAGGCTGCACTACTGAGAGAGTCAGTACAACTTCTTTACAGCCCTACACACATCACTGACATTATCCGGTAGGATGTAGATATTGATGTATTTGTTCTCCATGGCAACCTTGCACTTGACCAATCAGAAGTGGGCATGTAATCATCCGGATCTCTCAGTAGTGCAGCCTCAGGCTTTGACCCTGTAACTTCAGGCGCTCGTATCTCAGCATAGGAGCGAGATATTGGGATGCGGTTTTCACCTTGGTGATCTACAATAGGTTGAGTGCTATAAGGGCGTCTCATGGAAGCCCTAATTTACAGAGATCTGCCTGGTGACACGCTCCGCCCCCCCCATCAGTACAACATAACAGGAAGCACGTCAATATACATACCTAGGACTTTAATACTGGGGCTCCCCACTCCATCCTGAGCATAATGTCCCCAGTATATACAGAAGAAGACCAGGCTGAGCACTAGGAGGAAACACAGGGTCCCATTGTCAGAAGAGCTTACAATCTACTATCCCTCCCATATGCAGAGGTCATTTATATTCAGCCAACATGGGGAGGGTGGAACGCAATTAATGGCGCGATGGATCGACACCACAAGGCCCTCACCTTCTACTCCAGCTGCGGCCATGAACATCTTGTATGTGGTGTGCAGGAGCTGCCGTCCTCGCAGAATATCTGGAGGGGGGAGAGCAATGTCAGTGAATAATCCACGGACAAAACAGGGAACACCACATACAGTAAAACACTGCACTGCGGTGGCCGCCAGCCTCAGCCAGACCCACGTCTCTCCGCCGCGCGCTAATGTTACGCCACATGATGGCTAGGGTGAGCTAGGCTAGAGTAATACCTCTGCACCGTATTAATGGAAGGCTGGCAGTACTCACTCTGCTCTTGCATTATTGGAAGGATACAGTTGCAAGAAAAAGTATGTGAACCCTTTAGAATTATATGTATTTCTGCACAAATTGGTCATAAAATGTGATCTGATCTTCATCTAAGTCACAACAATAGACAATCACAGTCTGCTTAAACTAATAACACACAAAGAATTAAATGTTACCATGTTTTTATTGAACAGACCATGTAAACATTCACAGTGCAGGTGGAAAAAGTATGTGAACCCCTAGACTAATGACATCTCCAAGAGCTAATTGGAGTGAGGTGTCAGCCAACTGGAGTCCAATCAATGAGATGAGATTGGAGGTGTTGGTTACAGCTGCCCTGCCCTATAAAAAACACACACCAGTTCTGGGTTTGCTTTTCACAAGAAGCATTGCCTGATGTGAATGATGCCTCGCACAAAAGAGCTCACAGAAGACCTACGATTAAGAATTGTTGACTTGCATAAAGCTGGAAAGGGTTATAAAAGTATCTCCAAAAGCCTTGCTGTTCATCAGTCCACGGTAAGACAGACTGTCTATAAATGGAGAAAGTTCAGCACTGCTGCTACTCTCCCTAGGAGTGGCCATCCTGTAAAGATGACTGCAAGAACACAGCGCAGACTGCTCAATGAGGTGAAGAAGAATCCTAGAGTGTCAGCTAAAGACTTACAGAAGTCTCTGGCATATGCCAACATCCCTGTTAGCGAATCTACGATACGTAAAACACTAAACAAGAATGGATTTCATGGGAGGACACCACAGAGGAAGCCACTGCTGTCCAAAAAAAACATTGCTGCACGTTTACAGTTTGCACAAGAGCACCTGGATGTTCCACAGCAGTACTGGCAAAATATTCTGTGGACAGATGAAACCAAAGTGGAGTTGTTTGGAAGAAACACACAACACATGTGTGGAGAAAAAGAGGCACAGCACACCAACATCAAAACCTCATCCCAACTGTGAAGTATGGTGGTGGGGGCATCATGGTTTGGGGCTGCTTTGCTGCGTCAGGGCCTGGACGGATTGCTATCATCGAAGGAAAAATGAATTCCCAAGTTTATCAAGACGTTTTGCAGGAGAACTTAAGGCCATCTGTCCACCAGCTGAAGCTCAACAGAAGATGGGTGCTGCAACAGGACAACGACCCAAAGCATAGAAGTAAATCAACAACAGAATGGCTTAAACAGAAGAAAATCCGCCTTCTGGAGTGGCCCAGTCAGAGTCCTGACCTCAACCCGATTGAGATGCTGTGGCATGACCTCAAGAAAGCGATTCACACCAGACATCCCAAGAATATTGCTGAACTGGAACAAGTCTGTAAAGAGGAATGGTGAAGAATTACTCCTGACCGTTGTGCACGTCTGATCTGCAACTACAGGAAACGTTTGGTGGAAGTTATTGCTGCCAAAGGAGGTTCAACCAGTTATTAAATCCAAGGGTTCACATACTTTTTCCACCTGCACTGTGAATGTTTACATGGTGTGTTCAATAAAAACATGGTAACATTCAATTCTTTGTGTGTTATTAGTTTAAGCCGACTGTGATTGTCTATTGTTGGGATTTAGATGAAGATCAGATCACATTTTATGACCAATTTGTGCAGAAATCCATATCATTCCAAAGGGTTCACATACTTTTTCTTGCAACTGTATAACTGGATATCTAACATGGATGCTTATGGGCGATGTGTGCCGACAGTAGATTTACCATTTGGACATGTAGGAAAGCTGGGTGACAACCCCCTTGGAGGCAGTTACTGCAGCCGTCTTGGTTGTCATCCATTATGGCATACAGCATACTTACAGCCAAAATAACAGGACAGAAGGAGGATGAGGACGAAGATCAGAAGGAAGGTGATGTCAGTCTCCAAGATACCTGCAGGAAATGTCGAAAGGTCAATTCATCAGCGCCCGGCTTACAATACGACGCTCTGGACTTATATATGAGCGAGTAACTTTCTGGCTAGAGTGTCATTTTCCTGAGAGGTTCTGTACCAGGCCTGGCATCCGACTGAAAAGGACATTAGTGTGCAGTACTGTGCGGAAGGCCCTGTCAGTCTGCTGTTCTCAGCCAATCAGAATCGCTGTAAAGATGACAGGCCGAGCAGAGGATGCTCCGCCCCAAATGTCCTTTTCAGTCGAATGCTAGGCTCTGAAACATTGGAAACTGCCTGCTTGTGAATGTGGTAACAAATGACACAGTCCTGGACCCCGATGACTGGTTACTGGCAGCTCTACACTAAAATATAGGAACTGCGATAAGAGCTACTACGCCAATACTGCAAAACCATCCCAAAACCTTAAATGCGCCTCAGTATACTGACCAAATTCATCCGCCGAGAAGTGCCTGGTCCAGAACGACTTGCCGTTTGTAAGCGTCATTTCGTACTCCAGCTGCAGACCGTCCCCCTATAGAAAAAGACAGCGCCAGATCTCGTGACGTCACATAACACGCCATAACCCCAAACTTAAAGGGTCAAATCCCCAAAACTTGACCCTTTGCTTTGCCCCGGGCTCTTCTCACCCCGCACTTGCTCAGCGCTATGTACCACCATCGTTCACGCACCGAGCGGAAGCTCCTCCCACTGTTGCAGCTCAGGTAGCTCTGTCCGGCTTCCTTTATCACCTGTGCTCAGAAGGAATATATATATCATATAAAACAACAGCAGCTCCGCCAATACGTTGTGCGGTATAAATAATGTTACATAACAGATATCATTAGTCTACCGCGGTACGGCCAGATTTGTATCATTTTGTATGGCTATCCGTTTAAAAATATATGTTTTTTTTTTATTAAGCTGTAATGGAGACTTTTTTTTGCCCCACTAGGGACATGAACCCCTCAATCTATCAAGCACGTAAACGCCTCTGTCACTATTGACCGGAGCATCTAAGGGGTTGCACTGCCGCCATCAGCACTAGCTCCATTCTTGGCAGTCCAGCTGTGTAATACAGTCGAGCTCCCACTACGCCTTCCTGGGGACATTGGGCAGTACCCAGGAGATTATCATCACGGATATATCCGTCATTACAGAGGACCTGTCCCCTCTCCTGACATGCATTCCCCAAGTAATAACAATTCTGAAATATCTATTCTTATGTCTGTATGTTGTGCCATTCCTTTATTATTCCTGCTAGAAGTTATGAATGAATTGCTAGCAGTTTGCAGTAAGGGTACAGAGGGGTGTTACCAGTTGCAGGTGTGTCCCTGCACAGACTCACTTTATCCAATCAGAGCTGCCATTGTCAGACTGTGCAGGGACACACCCTCATCTGGTAACACCCCTCTGTACCCTTACTGCAGAATTTTAGCAATTCATTCATAACTTCTAGCAGGAATAATAAAGGAATGATACAACATAGAGCCATAAGAATAGAGGCTCCAGAAATGTTATTACATGGGGAATGCATGAAGATATTAACACAGGCGTCACAGGAGTGGTGAGAGGTCCTCTTTAAGGGGTTAAAAAATTCTTAATCACTGTGCACATGAAAAGTTCTACAACTTTCAAATATATGTTGTGCTCCATTTCCTAACCATGTTCAAAGGCTGTGCTTGCTGTCAGTGAATCCTTGCTTACACTCAGAAGCAATAAACCTGACCATAGCTAGCCCTGCCCTCAGCTGAGGAGTAGAGACAAGTGTATCCAGAGTAGACAATCCTGGGAGCTAAACCCATCATCAGTTTGAGCAGCACAAAGCTCTCTGATCTGTTACAATGTATCAATCAAGAGTGCAGCACTGTCTATAGACTAAACTCAATTGTATCCATTTCTCAGCTGTAGCTACCAGGATTAACAATGGAGGGGCGTTACTTGTTGCATTATCCCTGTCCTGTGACATTACTGTGTGTATTATCTCTATACTGTGACATCACTGTGTTTATTATCTCTGTACTGTGACATCACTGTGTGTATTATCCCTGTACTGTGACATCACTGTGTGTATTATCTCTATACTGTGACATCACTGTGTGTATTATCTCTGTACTGTGACATCACTGTGTTTATTATCCCCGTACTGTGACATCACTGTGTGTATTATCTCTATACTGTGACATCACTGTGTCTATTATCTCTGTACTGTGACATTAGTGTGTTTATTATCTCTATACTGTGACATCACTGTGTGTATTATCCCTGTACTGTGACATTACTGTGTTTATTATCTCTATACTGTGACATCACTGTGTGTATTATCCCTGTACTATGACATCATGTGTTTATTATCCCCGTACTGTGACATCACTGTGTGTATTATCTCTATACTGTGACATCACTGTGTCTATTATCTCTGTACTGTGACATCACTGTGTGTATTATCTCTGTACTGTGACATTACTGTGTTTATTATCTCTATACTGTGACATCACTGTGTGTATTATCTCTGTACTATGACATCATGTGTGTATTATCTCTGTACTGTGACATCACTGTGTGTATTATCTCTGTACTGTGACATCACTGTGTGTATTATCTCTGTACTGTGACATCACTGTGTGTATTATCTCTGTGCTGTGACATCACTGTGTGTATTATCTCTGTACTGTGACATCACTGTGTGTATTATCCCTGTACTGTGACATCACTGTGTTTATTATCTCTGTACTATGACATCATGTGTGTATTATCTCTGTACTGTGACATCACTGTGTGTATTATCTCTGTCCTGTGACATCACTGTGTGCATTATCTCTGTACTGTGACATCACTGTGTGTATTTATCCCTGTACTGTGACATCACTATGTTTATTATCTCTGTACTGTGACATCACTGTGTGTATTATCTCTGTACTGTGACATCACTGTGTTTATTATCCCCGTACTGTGACATCACTGTGTTTATTATCCCTGTACTGTGACATCACTGTGTTTATTATCCCTGTACTGTGACATCACTGTGTTTATTATCCCCGTACTGTGACATCACTGTGTATATTATCTCTGTACTGTGACATCACTGTGTTTATTATCCCTGCACTGTGACATCACTGTGTGTATTATCTCTGTACTGTGACATCACTGTGTTTATTATATCTGTACTGTGACATCACTGTGTGTATTATCTCTGTACTGTGACATCAATGTGTGTATTATCTCTGTACTGTGACATCACTGTGTATATTATCTCTGTACTGTGACATCACTGTGTTTATTATCCCTGTACTGTGACATCACTGTGTTTATTATCCCTGTACTGTGACATCACTGTATTTATTATCTCTGTACTGTGACATCACTGTGTGTATTATCTCTGTACTGTGACATCACTGTGTTTATTATCTCTGTACTGTGACATCACTGTGTTTATTATCTCTGTACTGTGACATCACTGTGTTTATTATCCCTGTACTGTGACATCACTGTGTTTATTATCTCTGTACTGTGACATCACTGTGTTTATTATCCCTGTACTGTGACATCACTGTGTGTATTATCTTTGTACTGTGACATCACTGTGTGTATTATCTCTGTACTGTGACATCACTGTGTGTATTATCTCTGTACTGTGACATCACTGTGTGTATTATCTCTGTACTGTGACATCACTGTGTTTATTATCCCTGTACTGTGACATCACTGTGTTTATTATCCCTGTACTGTGACATCACTGTATGTATTATCTCTGTACTGTGACATCACTGTGTGTATTATCTCTGTACTGTGACATCACTGTGTGTATTATCCCTGTACTGTGACATCACTGTGTGTATTATCTCTGTACTGTGACATCGCTGTGTATATTATCTCTGTACTGTGACATCACTGTGTGTATTATCTCTGCACTGTGACATCACTGTGTATATTATTCCCTGTACTGTGACGTCACTGTGTTTATTATCCCTGTACTGTGACATCACTGTGTCTATTATCTCTGTACTGTGACATCACTGTGTGTATTTTCTCTGTACTGTGACATCACTGTGTTTATTATCCCTGTACTGTGACATCACTGTGTGTATTATTCCTTGTACTGTGACATCACTGTGTTTATTATCTCTGTACTGTGACATCACTGTGTGTATTATCTCTGTACTGTGACATCACTGTTTATTATCTCTGTACTGTGACATCACTGTGTTTATTATCTCTGTACTGTGACATCACTGTGTGTATTATCTCTGACTGTGACATCACTGTGTTTATTATCTCTGTACTGTGACATCACTGTGTTTATTATCTCTGTACTGTGACCTCACTGTGTGTATTATCCCTGTACTGTGACATCACTGTGTTTATTATCCCTGTACTGTGACATCACTGTGTGTATTATCTCTGTACTGTGACATCACTGTGTTTATTATCCCTGTACTGTGACATCACTGTGTGTATTATCTCTGTACTGTGACATCACTGTGTTTATTATGTCTGTACTGTGACATCACTGTGTGTATTATCCCTGTACTGTGACATCACTGTGTTTATTATCTCTGTACTGTGACATCACTGTGTGTATTATCTCTGTACTGTGACATCACTGTTTATTATCTCTGTACTGTGACATCACTGTGTTTATTATCTCTGTACTGTGACATCACTGTGTGTATTATCTCTGACTGTGACATCACTGTGTTTATTATCTCTGTACTGTGACATCACTGTGTTTATTATCTCTGTACTGTGACCTCACTGTGTGTATTATCCCTGTACTGTGACATCACTGTGTTTATTATCCCTGTACTGTGACATCACTGTGTGTATTATCTCTGTACTGTGACATCACTGTGTTTATTATCCCTGTACTGTGACATCACTGTGTGTATTATCTCTGTACTGTGACATCACTGTGTTTATTATGTCTGTACTGTGACATCACTGTGTGTATTATCCCTGTACTGTGACATCACTGTGTGTATTATCTCTGTACTGTGACATCACTGTGTTTATTATCCCTGTACTGTGACATCACTGTGTTTATTATCTCTGTACTGTGACATCACTGTGTTTATTATCTCTGTACTGTGACATCACTGTGTGTATTATCCCTGTACTGTGACATCACTGTGTGTATTATCCCTGTACTGTGACATCACTGTGTGTATTATCTCTGTACTGTGACATCACTGTGTGTATTATCTCTGTACTGTGACATCACTGTGTATTATCCCTGTACTGTGACATCACTGTGTGTATTATCCCTGTACTGTGACATCACTGTGTGTATTATCTCTGTACTGTGACATCACTGTGTGTATTATCCCTGTACTGTGACATCACTGTGTGTATTATCCCTGTACTGTGACATCACTGTGTGTATTATCTCTGTACTGTGACATCACTGTGTTTATTATCTCTGTACTGTGACATCACTGTGTTTATTATCTCTGTACTGTGACATCACTGTGTGTATTATCTCTGTACTGTGACATCACTGTGTTTATTATCTCTGTACTGTGACCTCACTGTGTGTATTATTCCTGTACTGTGACATCACTGTGTTTATTATCCCTGTACTGTGACATCACTGTGTGTATTATCTCTGTACTGTGACATCACTGTGTGTATTATCTCTGTACTGTGACATCACTGTGTGTATTATCTCTGTACTGTGACATCACTGTGTTTATTATCCCTGTACTGTGACATCACTGTGTTTATTATCTCTGTACTGTGACATCACTGTGTGTATTATCTCTGTACTGTGACATCACTGTGTTTATTATCTCTGTACTGTGACATCACTGTGTTTATTATCCCCGTACTGTGACATCACTGTGTGTATTATGTCTGTACTGTGACATCACTGTGTGTATTATCTCTGTACTGTGTCATCACTGTGTGTATTATCCCTGTACTGTGACATCACTGTGTTTATTATCTCTGTACTGTGACATCACTGTGTGTATTATCTCTGTACTGTGACATCACTGTGTATTATCTCTGTCCTGTGACATCACTGTGTGTATTTTCCCTGTACTGTGACATCACTGTGTGTATTATGTCTGTACTGTGTCATCACTGTGTGTATTATCTCTGTACTGTGACATCACTGTGTGTATTATCTCTGTACTGTGACATCACTGTGTGTATTATCCCTGTACTGTGACATCACTGTGTGTATTATCTCTGTACTGTGACATCACTGTGTATTATGTCTGTACTGTGACATCACTGTGTGTATTATCTCTGTACTGTGACATGACTGTGTGTATTATCCCTGTACTGTGACATCACTGTGTGTATTATCCCTGTACTGTGACATCACTGTGTGTATTATCTCTGTACTGTGACATCACTGTGTATTATGTCTGTACTGTGACATCACTGTGTGTATTATCTCTGTACTGTGACATGACTGTGTGTATTATCCCTGTACTGTGACATCACTGTGTTTATTATGTCTGTACTGTGACATCACTGTGTTTATTATCTCTGTACTGTGACATCACTGTGTGTATTATCTCTGTACTGTGACATCACTGTGTATTATGTCTGTACTGTGACATCACTGTGTGTATTATCTCTGTACTGTGACATGACTGTGTGTATTATCCCTGTACTGTGACATCACTGTGTGTATTATCACTGTACTGTGACATCACTGTGTATTATCACTGTACTGTGACATCACTGTGTATTATCTCTGTACTGTGACATCACTGTGTGTATTATGTCTGTACTGTGACATCACCGTGTGTATTATCTCTGTCCTGTGACATCACTGTGTGTATTATCCCTGTACTGTGACATGACTGTGTGTATTATCACTGTACTGTGACGTCACTGTGTGTATTATCTCTGTACTGTGACATCACTGTGTGTATTATCCCTGTACTGTGACATCACTGTGTGTATTATCCCTGTACTGTGACATCACTGTGTATTATCTCTGTACTGTGACATCACTGTGTGTATTTATCCCTGTGCATTAGGAAAACAAAAATAATCATGGTCGTGGTGCACTGTGACCTCTTTCCTTGTTTTGCCTCGGGGCCCCAGGGTTTCTTGTTATTTCTCTGTTTGGCACCTGAGATTTGCTTCCTCTGTATTATTCTTTATATAAAACGAGAAAACCTCTTTATGCACAAGACAGGGCTGCCTATGAAATAAAGCAGAGAAGACACGAGGAGGCCTGAGAGAACTGATACCAGGTCTTTTACTGCCATAGTAACCCGTTATTAGCGTTAGGTGGAAAACGTATTTAAATTTCCATGAGATATGGAGAAGAATAGCAGGAGGCGCTCACCTGACAGCCGGACCAGACGTACTGTGTGGTCAGGTTAATGACTTGGTTGTTCTCAGGTCGGATAACAGACTCCTTCATCAGGCAGTCCTGGCGGGAGAGGCTGGGTCATCTCTACAGCTCGCAGATATACCCCGAAAAGAAATTCCGCCCCAACTTACCTTATTGCCCTTCTTGTACACCGCCGGCCACTGAGAGGGGTCATCAAAATACAGCAGGATGTTCTGGCAGCATTTAGCCTGTGGCGAGAAAGAAACCACCTATTACTGGACTGTCACTCCCTACCGTCTGGTCTGGGGTCTGAATTTAGGAGTCTGTCCTGGGGTCTCTAATTATTTGGTGGTCCGGTCTGGGATCTGTATTTAAGGGTTTGGACTGGGGTCTGTATTCTGGGGTCTGTATTTAGGGATCTGGGGTCTATATTTAGAGGTATGTTCTGGGGTCTGTATACGGGGGAGGTCTGGGGTCTGTATTTAGGGGTCTGGGGTCTGCATACAGGGGAGGTCTGGGCTCTGTATTTAGGGGGATGATTTGAGGTCTGTATACAGGGGAGGTCTTATTTGGGGTCTGTATTTAGAGGTCTGGTCTGGGGTCTGTATTTAGGGGTCTGGAGCCTGTATTTAGGGGTCTAGTCTGGGGTCTGTATTTAGGGATCTAGTCTGGGGTCTGTATTTAGGGATCTGGTCTGGGGTCTGTATTTAGGGGTCTAGTCTGGGGTCTGTATTTAGGGATCTGGTCTGGGGTCTGTATTTAGGGGTCTGGTCTGGGGTCTGTATTTAGGGGTCTGGTTTGGGGTCTGTATTTAGGGGTCTGGTCTGGGGTCTTTATTTAGAGGTTTGGTCTTGGGTCTGTATTTAGGGGTCTGGTCTGGGGTCTGTATTTAGGGGTCTGGTCTAGGTTGTGTATTTAGGGGTCTAGTCTAGGGTCTGTATTTAGGGGTCTAGTCTGGGGTCTGTATTTAGGGCTCTAGTCTGGGGTCTGTATTTAGGGGTCTGGTCTGGAGTCTGTATACATGGGAGGTCTGGTCTGGGTTCTGTATTTATGAGTTTGGTCTGGGTTCTGTATTTAGTGGTCTGGTCTGGGTTCTGTATTTAGGGGTCTGGTCTGGGGTCTGTATTTAGAGGTCTGGTCTTGGGTCTGTATTTAGGGGTCTGGTCTGGGGTCTGTATTTAGGGGTCTGGTCTGGGGTCTGTATTTAGGGGTCTAGTCTGGGGTCTGTATTTAGGGGTCTAGTCTGGGGTCTGTATTTAGGGTTCTAGTCTGGGGTCTGTATTTAGGGGTCTGGTCTGGGGTCTGTATTTAGGGGTATGGTCTTGGGTCTGTATTTAGGGGTCTGGTCTTGGGTCTGCATTTATGGGTCTGGTCTGGGGTCTGTATTTAGAGGTCTGGTCTGGGGTCTGTATACAGGGGAGGTCTGGTCTGGGTTCTGTATTTAGGGGTCTGGTCTGGGGTCTGTATTTAGGGGTATGGTCTTGGGTCTGTATTTAGGGGTATGGTTTTGGGTCTGCATTTATGGGTCTGGTCTGGGGTCTGTATTTAGAGGTCTGGTCTGGGGTCTGTATACAGGGGAGGTCTGGTCTGGGTTCTGTATTTAGGGGTCTGGTCTTGGGTCTGTATTTAGGGGTCTGGTCTTGGGTCTGTATTTAGGGGTATGGTCTTGGGTCTGTATTTAGGGGTATGGTCTTGGGTCTGTATTTAGGGGTATGGTCTTGGGTCTGTATTTAGGGGTCTGGTCTTGGGTCTGCATTTATGGGTCTGGTATGGGGTCGGCATTTAGAGGTCTGGTGTGGGGTCTGTATACAGGGGAGGTCTGGTATGGGGTCTGTATTTAGGGGTCTGTATTTAGGAGTATGGTCTGGGGTCTGTATTTAGAGGTCTGGTCTGGGGTCTGTATACAGGGGAGGTCTGGTCTGGGGTCTGTATTTAGAGGTCTGGTCTGGGGTCTGTATACAGGGGAGGTCTGGTCTGGGGTCTGTATTTAGAGGTCTGGTCTTGGGTCTGTATTTAGGGGTCTGGTCTTGGGTCTGCATTTATGGGTCTGGTATGGGGTCTGTATTTAGAGGTCTGGTGTGGGGTCTGCATTTAGGGGTCTGTATTTAGGAGTATGGTCTGGAGTCTGTATTTAGAGGTCTGGTCTGGGGTCTGTATACAGGGGAGGTCTGGTCTGGGGTCTGTATTTAGAGGTCTGGTGTCTGTATTTAGAGGTCTGGTCTGGGGTCTGTATTTAGAGGTCTGGTCTGGGGTCTGTATTTAGGAGTATGGACTGGGGTCTGTATTTAGGAGTATGGTCTGGGGTCTGTATTTAGAGGTCTGGTCTGGGGTCTGTATACAGGGGAGGTCTGGTCTGGGGTCTGTATTTAGAGGTCTGGTCTGGGGTCTGTATACAGGGGAGGTCTGGTCTGGGGTCTGTATTTAGAAGTCTGGTCTGGGATCTGTATTTAGAGGTCTGGGGTCTGTATTTAGAGGTTTGGTATGGGGTCTGTATTTAGGGGTCTGTATTTAGGAGTATGGTCTGGGGTCTGTATTTAGAGGTCTGGTCTGGGGTCTGTATTTAGAGGTCTGGTCTGGGGTCTGTATTTAGAGGTCTGGTCTGGGGTCTGTATTTAGAGGTCTGGTCTGGGGTCTGTATTTAGGGGTCTGGTCTGGGGTCTGTATTTAGGGGTCTGGTCTTGGGTCTGCATTTAGGGGTCTGGTCTTGGGTCTGTTCTGGGATCTGTATTTAGAAGTCTGTTCTGGGATCTGTATTTAGAAGTCTGGTCTGGGATCTGTATTTAGGAGTCTGGTCGGGGGTCTGTATTTAGGGGTCTGTATTTATTTAGATATAGGACCCTGTCGGCATGTTCTCAGAAGCTGGTGAGTATGGGACTACACAGTGGAACGCCCCTCGCTCTGATCAGGTTACTGATGATTACTGACCACTCACCTCCGGATATTTAAACCTAAATTCAAGACGTCCAAAATCTGACAGGAAACAGAATCGTGTGAGGAAGATCCAGTCCTAGAAGAAAAAAGCCGGAATATATTAATGTATTAATAGGACTAGTGACCCCCTCTCGATCACCATTAGTATCAGCCCGCAGCACGACGGCTATCCACTGGCTGATATATAAAAAGGGTCCATTCACACGTCCGTATGTGTTTTGCGGATCTACAAATTGTGGATCCGCAAATCACGGACACTGGCAATGTGCGTTCCGCATTTTGCGGACCGCACATCGCCGGCACTCTCATAGAAAATGCCTTTTCTTGTCCGCAATTGTGGACAAGAATAAGACATGTTCTATTTTTTTGCAGAACGGAAGTGCGGATCTGCAAATGCGGACAGCACATTCCGGCCCAATTGAAAATGAATGGGTCCGAACCTGTTCCGCAAAATTGCGGAACAGATGCGGACCAATTTTGCGGACGTGTGAATGGACCCTAATCTATACAACGATTCTCATCTTCTGCTCAGCAAATCATTTAGGACCTAAAAGCAACTTTGGGTTACACCCTTTCCCCGTTACAGCTTTGCCCGTGTTCACACCACAGGTGCCGCTCTGGGAAATGCTGTCAATGTATACGCTGAACATGTCCAAAACCTATAATGGAACCAATTTCTGCTGATAGAGCGGCCCTGTCACACGTCTGGTCACACATATAGAATTGCACACGGAGCGAGCAGGGGGTCACAGTGGTACTGGCAGTCCTCTACTTGTGTACATGGTGTTCATTAAAGGGGTATTCCACTGGATAGGTGATAAATGCTGGATCGGTGGGCGTCCAACCATAATGACTATAAGAATGGAGGACCCCATTTCTCTGTTACTCCCAGTTGCAAAACCGTTGAATGGCGCGGTGGTTGAGCATGTGTCCCGTTCCTCCATTAAAAGTCTGGCAATCAGTGGGCATCTCAGTGGTCAGACCTCCACCCATCTTTCCAATGGACAGGTTCTAGAATATCCCTATAACTTAGGATGAACAATGCTGGGGGGACAGCCGAAGGGCACAGGGCATAGGACTGGAATCTGGAGGTCAACGGGAGCACCAAGTCCAGCACAATCTCCATGGACAAACAGACATGTGTGGCTATGCCGAATGCCAGGCTTGGTCTGGAGGGGTGTAAAGCTGCCACCACTAGACTTCAGAGCAGTCGGTGAAGAATTACACTCCGTCTACCTGGGACAGATTGGCCATAGACCTTACAGGGAAATTTTCAGGTGGGCCGATGCCCAGGGGGGCCCCTCACGGCCGGCCAGTGGAAGTTTTTGGGGATGTATTTTGTGCTGCTGGCAGTATTTAGTGATGGACAGTAGTTGTCTCTGTCGGGGAGGTATAATGTGCCACAATATAATATTGCTGGCCCTGCCTTCATCAGTTTGGACCCAAATACAAAACGGGGCCCAGTAGTATTTTTTCCAGGGCCACTTTAAGTTCCTAGTCCGCCCCTGATGCCAGGAATATGTGTGGTGCCAACTATAAAGTCTGGAGGAGGAGGGATATTGGCGTGGGGTTTCTTCTCATGGTTTAGTTCTTAGAGATGGCATCACAGTGAACCCTGACCTACAAGCCAGAATCTGAATTAGTGAAATTGCTTCCCAGCAGAACCAGAGGTGTAAGTGAGGATGAGGATGGGGTACTGGGGTAAGACAGGAAAGCAATGACCTGGGTGAAGGAACGCCTGGCTCCGACACCAGCCATGACCAGCTCCATTAATGGCCATGGTTGGAGGGCAGAAGAATCTGATGTTCAGGCGTTCACATACTGTATGTTGATAATTGGGTGGATCCAGATATTTCTATATTCTCTTCACATTTCTCCACGCTGACAAGAAACGTTATTCATGGGGCCTGAAGACTGTCTTCATCTCCTGATCTTCTCTGCTCTAAGTCCTGCTCTGTAGTCCTGCCCAAGGACACCGCGTTCCCTGATGTAGAAGTGCAGTAACTGCGCTGAGGCGCCCCCTTTTTCTTTGATATTTGGGAGGCCACGAGCTAAACAACAGTTGCTAGGAAACCAGTTCAGGCTCGGTGGTTGCTTTGACAACGAAGATGTACGACTGGGAAAGATCCCAAAAAGAATAGGGTAAAAAAAAGGCACAAACAGAATCTGGGAAACAGAATGTTCCTGCATATATAAGGGAAGAGAAGCCCATGGTCGGACTACATGTCCCAACATACTCCCGACACAATGGGTGCGCTAGTGGGAGGGCAGAGCACAGCAAAAAAAATGAAATACAAAAGTGGCAAATACAGGCGAAGAACATAAAAATCATGTGCTTGTCGAGAAACCATGGCGATTCGCAGTGAACCGATGTTGTTTTGCCTGTACACTACCGCTGCATGACCTCTACGCAGAAACCCAGCCTTCGGGAACTGACTACATGCTTTTACCTGTTTTCTGACACTGCACATGGAGTACGGCGGCTGCTGTTGCTGTGCCAGTGCGGTGGTGCTGCCCACATCCAAGGCCTGGCTGCAGGGGAACTGATAGGCTGCTGGGTAGTCAACCAGCAGTATCTGAAGGCTTCATGAGGTGCCGCTCCCAATATCATAAGCAGTCATCATAATGTGGAGGTGGCCTGTACACCCAAGTATGGATGTGCGTCTGCTGCTATCTGTCTACAGTTTTGGCCAATTTCAGCGTGTACACAAGGTGAATGTGAAGGCTGTGCGGCCTTCATCTGATGCTGAGGCTACAGAAACTGACAACACTGCTGCAGGCAAAAAGCAGGAGGCGTCCAGTGCTTGTGCCCTTTCTGTCCCTTATGACACCCTTGGGCCTCTTCTCCCACTTCTTACTCACCAATGTGGCCTATGAAAGAGTGTGGCTCACCCTCCATGGACTCCATAGCTGCAGCAGGAATGTAGGATCGGGACTGGATGGTCCTAATGTTTGCAGACCCTTAGTTCGGTTCGTTTGCTAACATTACAGAGTCCATGCAGAGGTCCCAGGAATCGGGAGGACACCGCACAGTCTCCATTACCAGCTGCAGCTACGGTTTTTCTGCTCGTGGCCACTTACCCTCTGTGGTCTTACTCTTCGTCTCACGGGTGCAGTACATCATACTTTTTAGTAAAATCTTTGTGAGGAATGTCTGCACCGCACGCAGCGGGTCATCTCCAGACTACACTGGTGCCTGCACACAGTCACTCTGCATTCATCGCTCTACGACCCGCTATTCACTTACTGTATATGCGACAAATGCCAGCAAACAATGGCCGACCACTGAGCCGCCAGGAATCATGGGACGTGTGTGATACAGAAGGAGAACAAAGGACTAAGCTGATACAGACGGAGCCTCAGACGTGAGCGGCGTCCTTCTGCAGATCGCATTGTTTGCCCCAATTAGATCACTTACCTCTCGAACGTCCTGTGTGGTGCCTATATATATGGGGGGGGGCCTGAATGAAGGGGTAAGGGTCTAAGTAATTATATAGAAGGGGTAACAGGAGTCCGATTAGAATAAAGCTTTGCCTAAACAGAGGTGGGGGATGAGATTACGGGATGAGTGTAATTGTATGTAAAGAAGTGTAAAGAACTTCAGAAAGGCAGGCACCGCTAATGTCACAAAAGGGTCTCAACCCGCCACACCCTAAAAAATCTAGGTGTGAAAAGTAAGTCCTCAAAGGGCGCCCAAAAATACAATGGAACAGAACAAGTACAGAGAAAGATAAGACATGTTTAGAACAAGAGCGACCACAAGGAGGACAAGTCCAAACCTCCAAGACCCCTCAACAAACACTGACCACCAAGGAGTCAGCAGAAAGAGTGAATGTACGGAGAACGCGCATCGCCCCAAGCAAATGGGTCAAGACAAGATGACATCCATCAATAATGGAAACAGGCAGATTCAATACAAAGTAATGATAATGGTGATGTCATCGGCCACTACATGAAATATAAAGTAATGATAAAAGTGATGTCATCAGCCACTCAAATCTATATATATATATAAAGAAGGATGTATATATGTATGTTCCGTGATCACTTAAAAAACGCAACCATTGATTTCAACGAAACTTGGCATACATGTCCCTTGCTACCTGGAAAGAAATCTTGTGGGGTCTCAGCTCTCTAGGACGTACCGTTCCTGAGATATTCCCCAAAAATGACCTGCATTAGCCAATACAAGCCCCCAACTGCCATACACACGGTCACATGACCCTTATCAGCCAATAGAAGCTCGCAGGCCCTTAGTCTCCACATACACACAGCTTTACTCCAGGTTTCCATAACAATCCAGCAATTTTTCTTCACTGCTGTAGGTCAGCTTTAGGCTAGGGGGCTACATGACGACATGTGTCGCGCGACAATTTTTATAATGGTAGTCTATGGTGTTGCACTGCGACTTGTGACATGCTGCGACGCGACAGTCGCAGAAAAATCTATCTTGGATGGATTTTTTGCAACTGTTGTGTTACAGTCGCAGCATGTCACAAGTCGCAGTGCAACACCATAGCCTATCATTATACAAATTGTTGAGACAAAATATCATTGTCATGCTGTCGAGTAGCCCTAGAATTGGAGTGGAGGTCAGTGTTAAAGGGGCGGGCACTGTGGAGGTCACTGTTAAAGAGGCATTTACTGTGGATGTTACTGTTAAGGGGGCAGGCCGCTGTGGAGGTCACTGTTAAAGGGGTGGACACTGTGGAGGTTCCAACTATGTCATTGGCCGCTCCATGAGATATAAAGTAATAATAACAGTGACATCATCGGCCGCTCCATGAGATATAAAGTAATAATAATAACAGTGACATCATCGGCCGCTCCATGAGATATAAAGTAATAATAACGGTGACATCATCGGCCTCTCCATGAGATATAAAGTAATAATAACAGTGACATCATCGGCCGCTCCATGAAATATAAAGTAATAATAACAGTGACATCATCGGCCGCTCCATGAGATATAAAGTAATAATAACAGTGACATCATCGGCCACTCCATGAAATATAAAGTAATAGTAACAGTGACATCATTGGCTTCTCCATGAAATATAAAGTAATAATAAAAGTGACATCATCGGCCACTCCATGAGATATAAAGTAATAGTAACAGTGACATCATCGGTCGCTCCATGAGATATAAAGTAATAGTAACGGTGACATCATCGGCCACTCCATGAGATATAAAGTAATAGTAACGGTGACATCATCGGCCGCTCCATGAGATATAAAGTAATAGTAACGGTGACATCATCGGTCGCTCCATGAGATATAAAGTAATAGTAACGGTGACATCATCGGCCACTCCATGAGATATAAAGTAATAGTAACGGTGACATCATCGGTCGCTCCATGAGATATAAAGTAATAGTAACGGTGACATCATCGGCCACTCCATGAGATATAAAGTAATAGTAACGGTGACATCATCGGTCGCTCCATGAGATATAAAGTAATAGTAACGGTGACATCATCGGCCACTCCATGAGATATAAAGTAATAGTAACGGTGACATCATCGGCCACTCCATGAGATATGAAGTAATAGTAACGGTGACATCATCGGCCACTCCATGAGATATAAAGTAATAGTAACGGTGACATCATCGGCCGCTCCATGAGATATAAAGTAATAGTAACGGTGACATCATCGGCCACTCCATGAGATATAAAGTAATAGTAATGGTGACATCGGCCACTCCATAAGATATAAAGTAATAGTAACGGTGACATCATCGGCCACTCCATGAGATATAAAGTAATAGTAACGGTGACATCATCGGCCACTCCATAAGATATAAAGTAATAGTAACGGTGACATCATCGGCCACTCCATGAGATATAAAGTAATAGTAACGGTGACATCATCGGTGGCTCCATAAGATATAAAGTAATAATAACAGTGACATCATCAGCCGCTCCATGAGATATAAAGTAATAGTAACGGTGACATCATCGGCCACTCCATGAGATATAAAGTAATAGTAACAGTGACATCATCGGCCACTCCATGAGATATAAAGTAATAGTAACGGTGACATCATCGGCCACTCCATGAGATATAAAGTAATAGTAAAGGTGACATCATCGGCCACTCCATAAGATATAAAGTAATAGTAACGGTGACATCATCGGCCGCTCCAAAGGATATAAAACAATAGTAACGGTGACATCATCGGCCACTCCATGAGATATAAAGTAATAGTAACGGTGACATCATCGGCCGCTCCATGAGATATGAAGTGATAGTGACATCATCGGCCGCTCCATGAGATATGAAGTAATAGTGACATCATCGGCCGCTCCATGAGATATGAAGTAATAGTAACGGTGACATCATCGGCCACTCCATGAGATATGAAGTAATAGTGACATCATCGGCCGCTCCATGAGATATGAAGTAATAGTAATAGTGACATCGGCCACTGTCTACTCTCTGCCAGGACACTCGGCATTTGTTGCGTTTTCCCGTTAAAATGCATACAGAGTAAATCTGAGTGCAGAGCGCTTTTCTCGTTTACTGCGTCTAAAGAGTTTCCAGGAGACATCACTTGTATATTTCATACCCGGCACCTGCACCGGATGGAACCCACCAGAACATAAACAAGCAGTTAAAGGAGCAGTAAAGGGCGACTACTGCTGAGTGATAGGTAGTCCAGAAAAATCCCTGTCCTCACAATCATAAATTACCGAACGCGCTGAGAAAACTGATGTGCTGAGCTCTGCCCCATGCAACACCTGAGGGGGCGGAGCATGGTACAAAACAAAGAGGGAATCCCGTGTCATGCTCCGCCCCCTCAAGCCCTGCAACAGGGACAACACTGATTATACGCCAGGTGCAGCGTCTCCTCAGCGATAGCATCCAGAATTCTTGTGGTTTTCCCTCTGACTGCAATGGGCAAGAAAACTGAAGCAAAGGGATCGGCGCACATCGGAGAACCCTGGAGCAGGGGGCGGTATATACGGTACATACGTGCATTCTCAGTGGCAGGCGTTCTTTGTATTGCGTGTCAATGTAAAGTTTCCTGCAGCCGTGTATTTAATGTGTGACTAAAGCGCTAGAAGAACTGTGACTGACGAAACGCGTCGCTAAAAAATGAAATCTTTAGATCCTTGCAGTGAATCTTCACAGATCTTCAGGGCAATGTCATATGTATGGATAATATATCCAGGGAGATGATGTGCGACTATAGCCCCGACCCTACGACCCCCATATATATGTAGATGTGTGACCGCAGAATAAAGCCCATGGGGACAGTAACGTGCCTGGTCACAATCGGAGTACGGAGGACACCACTATATCACACAAGGTTCTACCATCTACATCAGTCTGTTTAGCATCTATTCTTGGGTTTTGGTTGAAAAGAGTCTTTATTATTAAAGGTTTCAACAGTTTTTCCTCTACGGCTTACATTTTCACTACAGCCTGTTCCTTCTCGCTGAATTCCGGCAGAGAGCTGCTCTATCCGTAGACTTGATCTCGAGCCTCCGCTGAATTCTTATTATTTTGAGTGTAGCTATGAGTGTCTACGAGCTGTTAGGAAAGTAAAGATAAGGTCTACAGACAGAGAAGCTCTCTGACAGATTCACTGAGAAGGAAGAGGAACAGTCTGCAGAGGCGGTGAAACTGAAAGCTGTGGAGGATTTTTAGCCCAAAATGACTAAAATGCAATAATAGAAAAAAAATCCCCCAAAGGTGTCCATAGCCTTTAAATGGTCACTAAGTTTTCACACAACTTTGACTAAATCGAAAGTACAAGTGACCAAGAGAAACTCTGCAATATGTTTTATCAGTGAGAAATGTCTAGTTCTCCTGTTATCAGCCGTGTACCAGCTAAACCCCTGCTAATTGCTTTTCAGTTTGAAAAATGCCTTTTTTCTGTCCAGGAAGAGATCTGCATGAGTATCATATTACACATGTCAAAGCAAGTCTATGGAGAGAGGAGGTGTGAGGAGAAACTGAGGAGGCACACACAGCCAGAGAGACTACACAGCCACGCAGAAAGGTTAACGCTCATTAAAAGTGCTTCATTCACAAATGTACAATGAATGTCTTCCATTATCCTGGGGCTGTTTCTTAGTGACTGTGGGACAGTTAGGAAGGAGAGTACCCTCTACTTTCTATGTGCAGTGGATGGCAGTTGGTCTCCACCCACCAGATCTGAGAGAACTGCAAGTATATAGTCAGAAATATGTACAAGCACACACACTGTACGTGTACACTGCTCTGCGATGCCTTAAAGACACGTTTAGTCCCAATTCATCCACTTTCTATCTGAAGTCTCCCAAATGATTTCATAATGTAGAAACTGAAGCTGAGCTGGAATATAATATGGTGCACAACATACATATATGTTGCCTGTGCCCTGTAGGAAAAGCAGCTCTGGAGCACAAATTGCTGCTCTACGAACTGTAGAAGAGAGGCACTCGCGGTGATCCTCTACTGAATACATCATAAACTGCAGAACAAACAATGGATGACAGGAAAGTGGGTGGACCTCACAGGAGGTAATTGGAACTTCTGGTGCACACGTTTCTCTTGTAACTATGATTGGCAGAACCCAACCAGCTTTTCGGGGACATATTTAATGACATCTCCATGTCCGAGGAAGGCCAAGGTTTCACTAGCAGCCCATTTATTCCATTAGGCTCCTATTCTCCCCTTTGTTCCCGTTGTGGCGTTGTTCACATTGTGAC
This sequence comes from Bufo bufo, assembly GCF_905171765.1. Lineage (NCBI taxonomy): Eukaryota > Metazoa > Chordata > Amphibia > Anura > Bufonidae > Bufo > Bufo bufo. The sequence continues at coordinate 6,840,096 of NC_053389.1, read as the reverse complement.
ATCGGCGTCCTGGGAATTTCTCTGTAATCTTCTATGCGAATGTAGACACAGCGAATGAGTCTAATGAGGAAAGGTTATCCAATTTCAGAAACAGAGTGCAGCCATTCCAATTACATTATACGCTCTGCCCCATTTCTCCAGCTCTAGACGTGAATTTTACTGCATTTATCACAAGTGACATTCAATAGCTGGGTGGCAGGCGTTGGTAAATAGTAAAATACCACCATGCACATGTCTATAGAATGTCAGGGAGGATTACAGGAGTGAAGATAAGAGGAATGAGCGGACAGAGCAGAAGGATAAGAGGAATGAATGGACGGACAAGAAGGATCGAGTGCATGGGTGAATGAATGGAACATGGACAGGAGGAATCAGAGGAATGAATGGATGGATGAGAAGGAACAGAGGAATGACTAGATGGAGACGATTGATCAGAGGAATGAATGAATGGACGGAGGAGAAGGATCAGAGGAATGAATAGATGGAGAAGAAGGGTCAGAGGAATGAATGGACGGAGGAGGATCAGAGGAATGAATAGATGGAGAAGAAGGATTAGAGGAATGAATAGAAGGGCAAGAAGGATTGAGTGCATGGATGAATGAATGGATGGAGAAGAATGATCAGAGGAATGAATGGATGGATGGAGAAGAATGATCAGAGGAATTAATGAATGCATGGACAAGAAGGATCGGGCGCATAAATGAATGGATAGACAAGAAGAATCAAAGGAACGAATGAATGGATGAAGAAGAAGGATCAGAGGAATGAATGAAAGCACAGACATGAAGGATCGGGTGCATGGATGAATAAATGGATGGACAAGAAGGATCAGAGGAATTAATGAATGGATGGAGAAGAAGGATCGGTGCATGGATGAATGAAAGAATAGACGGGCAAAAAGCATCAGGTGCATGGATTAATGAATGACGGGATGGACAGGCAGGATCAGAGGAATGAAAGAATGAACAGAGGAAAAGATAGAGGGGTGGAAAGGATGGGTCAAGTGCAAAGATGAATGAATTAAGGGACGGACAAGAAGGATCATAAAAATGAATGAATGGACAGAGGAATTCATAGAGGGACAGAAAGGATGGTCAACCACATGAATGAAATGGACAGGAAGAATCAGAGGAATGAATGAATGGGCAGAGGAATAGATAGAGGGACAGAAAGAATGGGTCAAGTGCATGGATGAATGAAGGGATGAACAGGAAGGATCAGAGGAATGAACGAATGGGCAGAGGAGTATATAGAAGGACGGAAAGGAACAGTCAAGTGCATGGATGAATGAATGAAGGGATAGACAGGAAGGATCAGAGTAATAAATGAATGGGCACAAAATAGATTGAGGGACATACAGGAAGGATTAAGTCCATGGATGGTGGCACTGGCGGAGATATGGAGTTATGGATGAATTGATGGGAGGTATGGACTGATGCATGGCTAGATATCTAACGGTCACAGATACTTGAATAAATGTAAATGAATAGATGCATGGAAGCAAGGATAGATGACGACTAGACAGATAGAAGCATTGATAAATGACATCTAGATGGATGAAGAAATGGATAGATTGAAGACTAGATGGATGGAAGCATAGATAGATGATGACTAGATGGATGGAGGCATGGACAGATGAAGACTAGATTGATGGAAGCATGGACAGATGAAGACTAGATGGATGGAAGCATAGATAGATGATGACTAGATGGATGGAGGCATAGATAGATGATGACTAGATGTATGGAGGCATGGATGGATGATGACTAGATGTATGGAGGCATAGACAGAAGATGAGTAGATTGATGGAAGCATGGACAGATGAAGACTAGATGGATAGAGGCATAGATGGATGGAGGCATGGATAGATGATGACTAGATGGACAGATGCATGGATATATGATGACTAGATGGATGGAGGCATGGATAGATGAGGACTAGATAGATGGAGGCATGGATAAAAGATGACTAGATGGACGGAAGCATGGATAGATGAGGACTAGATGGATGGAAGCATGGATAGATGAGGACTCGATGGATGGAAGCATGAATAGATGATGACTAGATTGGACGATGCATAGATAGATGATGACTAGATGGACGGATGCATGTATAGATGGAAGGAAACTGAAGAAAAATCTGTCTCACTTCAGGTGAAGTATTGTAACTTTATTCCAGCGTGATAAAATCTGTATACAAGTGTACATAAATCAACGCGTTTCAGACCTCTTGGATATGTGGGTCCTTCCTCGTGACAAACATGACATGAGGAAGGACCCACATATCCAAGAGGTCTGAAACGCGTTGATTTATGTACACTTGTATATGGATTTTATCACGCTGGAATAAAGTTACAATACTTCACCTGAAGTGAGCTGGATTTTTCTTCACTGTTTTCTGGATTTCACCGCATCCAGGTGCGGCATCCGTGCACCACAGGTGATCTAACCACTGCAGGTGAGAGCTGCCTTACAATTTCACTATAGATGGAAGGAAGTACAGATAAAAGGATAACAATGACTTAGATAACGATGGCTTAGAAGGGCTGACCAGACACTAAGTAGACGATATATTAGATCCATATTATGTTCCCAATGTGATAGATGCTCTTTAAGAAAATAAACTCAGGTATTAAGTCTCTCACAAAAAATGATATGTAGACCTCCTCCATTATACCAGACCCTCTAAATAAACAGTCGCCCAACTATCTGCAGCACATCCATTACATATGAGATCAGAAGGTATGTCAATGAGGTCTCCCTTCCATCATGAGAGCCTAATACAGTGATCCATCAAGATACAATGGCCTCAGGATACAATATTCCCAGCATACAATGGTCTTTTCTGACCCATCGTAAGTTGAAACTAGACTCAAGATACAATTCCTCAGACTCAGATCAAACCAATCACGGTCACTTCTCTGGTACATAGATGGATTAGGTGCTAGTTACCAGCTATTCCTGACTGTTATATGTAAGGAGTTTTATCTGTCTTAGTTATCTGCTTATTTTTCTAAAATCTTAATTTTCTCTTATCTTGGGTGACATTTTGGGGCTTTGGAACCTATTACTGAACTTACAATGGTTTCAACATACAATGGTCGTCCTGGAACCAAATAATATTGTGTCTTGAGGGACCTGTGTATTAGGTTCACACGTGCATTCCTGTGTACCCGGCAGCAGCTCCTATTCTGCATGTTGTCTCAGATTCCACTCTACCAAGCAGATGGCGCGTCCTAATTAACTGATGATCATCAACACTCTGCCACCTCATAAATAAACAAGAGGTCTGTGAGCGGCATCTGTAATGCGCCCAACGCGGCTGAGCGCAGGCTACCTCTGAAGGCTGCACAGAAGGGGAAGGTGCTCATGGCTGAAGAACACCATGAATAATGAGCTCTTTTATTTCTAGTCCTTGTTGACTTGCGGACCAGTCCCTCTGAAGTAGATTTTACAAATTCATGTCAAAAGGGGGAATTTACTACAATAATAGACACAACACATCACAGAGAGGGTGGCCGTGACACAGAAGCAACGACTGCAGCTTCTATGGGTCCAAAGAGGGGGCAGATGGGGCTGGCTAGGGCTGCGACCACTTAGCATCTCCATGGTCAGCTGTAGCCTGCACACAAGGAGGTATGAACCAGCACTATGGTTCTAGGATGATGGATATGGCGGTATGAACCAGCACTATGGTTCTAGGATGATGGATGTGGCGGTATGAACTAGCACTATGCTTCTAGGATGATGGATGTGGAGGTATGAACCAGCACTATGCTTCTAGGATGATGGATATGGCGGTATGAACTAGCACTATGCTTCTAGGATGATGGATGTGGCGGTATGAACCAGCACTATGGTTCTAAGATGATGGATATGGCGGTATGAACCAGCACTATGGTTCTAAGATGATGGATATGGCGGTATGAACTAGCAGTATGGTTCTAAGATGATGGATATGGCGGTATGAACTAGCACTATGGTTCTAGGATGATGGATATGGCGGTATGAACCAGCACTATGGTTCTAGGATGATGGATGTGGCGGTATGAACCAGCACTATGGTTCTAGGATGATGGATGTGGCGGTATGAACCAGCACTATGGTTCTAAGATGATGGATATGGCGGTATGAACTAGCACTATGGTTCTAGGATGATGGATATGGCGGTATGAACCAGCACTATGGTTCTAGGATGATGGATGTGGAGGTATGAACCAGCGCTATGGTTTTAGGATGATGGATGTGGCGGTATGAACCAGCACTATGCTTCTAGGATGATGGATGTGGTGGCATGAACCAGCACTATGCTTCTAGGATGATGGATGTGGAGGTATGAAGTAGCACTATGGTTCTAGGATGATGGATGTGGAGGTATGAACCAGCACTATGGTTCTAGGATGATGGATATGGCGGTATGAACCAGCACTATGGTTCTAGGATGATGGATGTGGCAGTATGAACTAGCACTATGGTTCTAAGATGATGGATGTGGCGGTATGAACTAGCACTATGCTTCTAGGATGATGGATGTGGCGGTATGAACCAGCACTATGGTTCTAGGATGATGGATATGGCGGTATGAACCAGCACTATGGTTCTAGGATGATGGATATGGCGGTATGAACCAGCACTATGGTTCTAAGATGATGGATATGGCGGTATGAACTAGCACTATGCTTCTAGGATGATGGATGTGGCGGTATGAACTAGCACTATGCTTCTAAGATGATGGATGTGGCGGTATGAACCAGCACAATGGTTCTAGGATGATGGATGTGGATGTACGAACCAGCACTATGGTTCTAGGATGATGGATATGGCAGTATGAACCAGCACAATGGTTCTAAAATGATGGATATGGCGGTATGAACTAGCACTATGGTTCTAGGATGATGGATGTGGCGGTATGAACTAGTACTATGGTTCTAAGATGATGGATATGGCGGTATGAACTAGCACTATGGTTCTAGGATGATGGATGTGGCGGTATGAACTAGTACTATGCTTCTAAGATGATGGATATGGCGGTATGAACTAGCACTATGGTTCTAAGATGATGGATATGGCGGTATGAACTAGCACTATGGTTCTAAGATGATGGATATGGCGGTATGTACCAGCACAATGGTTCTAAGATGATGGATGTGGCGGTATGAACCAGCGCTATGGTTCTAAGATGATGGATATGGCGGTATAAACCAGCACTATGGTTCTAGGATGATGGATGTGGAGGTATGAAGCAGCACTATGGTTCTAGGATGATGGATGTGGAGGTATGAACCAGCGCTATGGTTTTAGGATGATGGATGTGGCGGTATGAACCAGCACTATGCTTCTAGGATGATGGATGTGGCGGTATGAACCAGCACTATGCTTCTAGGATGATGGATGTGGTGGCATGAACCAACACTATGCTTCTAGGATGATGGATGTGGAGGTATGAAGTAGCACTATGGTTCTAGGATGATGGATGTGGAGGTATGAACCAGCACTATGCTTCTAGGATGATGGATGTATGAACCAGCGCTATGGTTCTAGGATGATGGATGTATGAACCAGCGCTATGGTTCTAGGATGATGGATGTGGCGGTATGAACCAGCACTATGCTTCTAGGATGATGGATGTGGAGGTATGAACCAGCACTATGGTTCTAGGATGATGGATGTGGCGGTATGAACCAGCACTATGGTTCTAGGATGATGGATGTGGCGGTATGAACCAGCACTATGGTTCTAGGATGATGGATGTGGCGGTATGAACCAGCACTATGGTTCTAGGATGATGGATGTGGAGGTATGAACCAGCACTATGGTTCTAGGATGATGGATGTGGCGGTATGAACCAGCACTATGGTTCTAGGATGATGGATGTGGCGGTATGAACCAGCACTATGGTTCTAGGATGATGGATGTGGCGGTATGAACCAGCACTATGCTTCTAGGATGATGGATGTGGAGGTATGAAGTAGCACTATGGTTCTAGGATGATGGATGTGGAGGTATGAACCAGCACTATGCTTCTAGGATGATGGATGTGGAGGTATGAACCAGCACTATGCTTCTAGGATGATGGATGTGGAGGTATGAACCAGCACTATGCTTCTAGGATGATGGATGTGGAGGTATGAACCAGCACTATGCTTCTAGGATGATGGATGTGGAGGTATGAACCAGCACTATGGTTCTAGGATGATGGATGTGGCAGTATGAACCAGCACTATGCTTCTAGGATGATGGATGTGGAGGTATGAACCAGCACTATGCTTCTAGGATGATGGATGTGGAGGTATGAACCAGCACTATGGTTCTAGGATGATGGATGTGGCAGTATGAACCAGCACTATGCTTCTAGGATGATGGATGTGTTGGAATGAACCAGCACTATGGTTCTAGGATGATGGATGTGGCAGTATGAACCAGCACTATGCTTCTAGGATGATGGATGTGGAGGTATGAACCAGCACTATGCTTCTAGGATGATGGATGTGTAGGTATGAACCAGCACTATGCTTCTAGGATGATGGATGTGGAGGTATGAACCAGCACTATGCTTCTAGGATGATGGATGTGGTGGCATGAACCAGCGCTATGCTTCTAGGATGATGGATGTGGAGGTATGCAGCAGCACTATGGTTCTAGGATGATGGATGTGGTGGCATGAACCAGCACTATGGTTCTAGGATGATGGATGTGGAGGTATGCAGCAGCACTATGGTTCTAGGATGATGGATGTGGAGGTATGAACCAGCACTATGCTTCTAGGATGATGGATGTGGAGGTATGATGTAGCATTATGGTTCTAGGATGATGGATGTGGAGGTATGAACCAGCACTATGCTTCTAGGATGATGGATGTATGAACCAGCGCTATGGTTCTAGGATGATGGATGTATGAACCAGCACTATGCTTCTAGGATGATGGATGTGGCGGTATGAACCAGCACTATGGTTCTAGGATGATGGATGTCGCGGTATGAACCAGCACTATGGTTCTAGGATGATGGATGTGGCGGTATGAACCAGCACTATGGTTCTAGGATGATGGATGTGGCGGTATGAACCAGCACTATGCTTCTAGGATGATGGATGTGGAGGTATGAACCAGCACTATGCTTCTAGGATGATGGATGTGGAGGTATGAACCAGCACTATGCTTCTAGGATGATGGATGTGGTGGCATGAACCAGCACTATGCTTCTAGGATGATGGATGTGGAGGTATGAAGTAGCACTATGGTTCTAGGATGATGGATGTGGAGGTATGAACCAGCACTATGCTTCTAGGATGATGGCTGTGGCCGGTATGAACCAGCACTATGGTTCTAGGATGATGGATGTGGAGGTATGAACCAGCACTATGCTTCTAGAATGATGGATGTGGAGGTATGAACCAGCACTATGCTTCTAGGATGATGGATGTGGAGGTATGAACCAGCACTATGCTTCTAGGATGATGGATGTGGAGGTATGAACCAGCACTATGCTTCTAGGATGATGGATGTGGCGGTATGAACCAGCGCTATGCTTCTAGGATGATGGATGTGGAGGTATGAAGCAGCACTATGGTTCTAGGATGATGGATGTGGCGGTATCAACCAGCACTATGCTTCTAGGATGATGGATGTGGAGGTATGAAGCAGCACTATGGTTCTAGGATGATGGATGTGGAGGTATGAACCAGCACTATGCTTCTAGGATGATGGATGTGGAGGTATGAACCAGCACTATGCTTCAAGGATGATGGATGTGGCGGTATGAACCAGCACTATGCTTCTAGGATGATGGATGTGGCGGTATGAACCAGCACTATGCTTCTAGGATGATGGATGTGGCGGTATGAACCAGCACTATGGTTCTAGGATGATGGATGTGGCGGTATGAACCAGCACTATGGTTCTAGGATGATGGATGTGGAGGTATGAACCAGCACTATGGTTCTAGGATGATGGATGTGGAGGTATGAACCAGCACTATGGTTCTAGGATGATGAATGTGGCGGTATGAACCAGCACTATGCTTCTAGGATGATGGATGTGGCGGTATGAACCAGCACTATGGTTCTAGGATGATGGATGTGGAGGTATGAACCAGCACTATGCTTCTAGGATGATGGATGTGGCGGTATGAACCAGCACTATGGTTCTAGGATGATGGATGTGGAGGTATGAACCAGCACTATGCTTCTAGGATGATGGATGTGGTGGCATGAACCAGCACTATGGTTCTAGGATGATGGATATGGCGGTATGAACTAGCACTATGGTTCTAGGATGATGGATGTGGTGGCATGAACCAGCACTATGCTTCTAGGATGATGGATGTGGCGGTATGAACCAGCACTATGGTTCTAGGATGATGGATGTGGAGGTATGAACCAGCACTATGCTTCTAGGATGATGGATGTGGAGGTATGAACCAGCACTATGCTTCTAGGATGATGGATGTGGAGGTATGAACCAGCACTATGCTTCTAGGATGATGGATGTGGAGGTATGAACCAGCACTATGCTTCTAGGATGATGGATGTGGAGGTATGAACCAGCACTATGCTTCTAGGATGATGGCTGTGGCCGGTATGAACCAGCACTATGGTTCTAGGATGATGGATGTGGAGGTATGAACCAGCACTATGCTTCTAGGATGATGGATGTGGAGGTATGAACCAGCACTATGCTTCTAGGATGATGGATGTGGTGGCATGAACCAGCGCTATGCTTCTAGGATGATGGATGTGGAGGTATGCAGCAGCACTATGGTTCTAGGATGATGGATGTGGTGGCATGAACCAGCACTATGGTTCTAGGATGATGGATGTGGAGGTATGCAGCAGCACTATGGTTCTAGGATGATGGATGTGGAGGTATGAACCAGCACTATGCTTCTAGGATGATGGATGTGGAGGTATGATGTAGCATTATGGTTCTAGGATGATGGATGTGGAGGTATGAACCAGCACTATGCTTCTAGGATGATGGATGTATGAACCAGCGCTATGGTTCTAGGATGATGGATGTATGAACCAGCACTATGCTTCTAGGATGATGGATGTGGCGGTATGAACCAGCACTATGGTTCTAGGATGATGGATGTCGCGGTATGAACCAGCACTATGGTTCTAGGATGATGGATGTGGCGGTATGAACCAGCACTATGGTTCTAGGATGATGGATGTGGCGGTATGAACCAGCACTATGGTTCTAGGATGATGGATGTGGAGGTATGAACCAGCACTATGCTTCTAGGATGATGGATGTGGAGGTATGAACCAGCACTATGCTTCTAGGATGATGGATGTGGTGGCATGAACCAGCACTATGCTTCTAGGATGATGGATGTGGAGGTATGAAGTAGCACTATGGTTCTAGGATGATGGATGTGGAGGTATGAACCAGCACTATGCTTCTAGGATGATGGCTGTGGCCGGTATGAACCAGCACTATGGTTCTAGGATGATGGATGTGGAGGTATGAACCAGCACTATGCTTCTAGAATGATGGATGTGGAGGTATGAACCAGCACTATGCTTCTAGGATGATGGATGTGGAGGTATGAACCAGCACTATGCTTCTAGGATGATGGATGTGGAGGTATGAACCAGCACTATGCTTCTAGGATGATGGATGTGGCGGTATGAACCAGCGCTATGCTTCTAGGATGATGGATGTGGAGGTATGAAGCAGCACTATGGTTCTAGGATGATGGATGTGGCGGTATCAACCAGCACTATGCTTCTAGGATGATGGATGTGGAGGTATGAAGCAGCACTATGGTTCTAGGATGATGGATGTGGAGGTATGAACCAGCACTATGCTTCTAGGATGATGGATGTGGAGGTATGAACCAGCACTATGCTTCAAGGATGATGGATGTGGCGGTATGAACCAGCACTATGCTTCTAGGATGATGGATGTGGCGGTATGAACCAGCACTATGCTTCTAGGATGATGGATGTGGCGGTATGAACCAGCACTATGGTTCTAGGATGATGGATGTGGCGGTATGAACCAGCACTATGGTTCTAGGATGATGGATGTGGAGGTATGAACCAGCACTATGGTTCTAGGATGATGGATGTGGAGGTATGAACCAGCACTATGGTTCTAGGATGATGGATGTGGCGGTATGAACCAGCACTATGCTTCTAGGATGATGGATGTGGCGGTATGAACCAGCACTATGGTTCTAGGATGATGGATGTGGAGGTATGAACCAGCACTATGCTTCTAGGATGATGGATGTGGCGGTATGAACCAGCACTATGGTTCTAGGATGATGGATGTGGAGGTATGAACCAGCACTATGCTTCTAGGATGATGGATGTGGTGGCATGAACCAGCACTATGGTTCTAGGATGATGGATATGGCGGTATGAACTAGCACTATGGTTCTAGGATGATGGATGTGGTGGCATGAACCAGCACTATGCTTCTAGGATGATGGATGTGGCGGTATGAACCAGCACTATGGTTCTAGGATGATGGATGTGGAGGTATGAACCAGCACTATGCTTCTAGGATGATGGATGTGGAGGTATGAACCAGCACTATGCTTCTAGGATGATGGATGTGGAGGTATGAACCAGCACTATGCTTCTAGGATGATGGATGTGGAGGTATGAACCAGCACTATGCTTCTAGGATGATGGATGTGGAGGTATGAACCAGCACTATGCTTCTAGGATGATGGCTGTGGCCGGTATGAACCAGCACTATGGTTCTAGGATGATGGATGTGGAGGTATGAACCAGCACTATGCTTCTAGGATGATGGATGTGGAGGTATGAACCAGCACTATGCTTCTAGGATGATGGATGTGGTGGCATGAACCAGCACTATGCTTCTAGGATGATGGATGTGGAGGTATGAAGTAGCACTATGGTTCTAGGATGATGGATGTGGAGGTATGAACCAGCACTATGCTTCTAGGATGATGGCTGTGGCCGGTATGAAACAGCACTATGGTTCTAGGATGATGGATGTGGAGGTATGAACCAGCACTATGCTTCTAGGATGATGGATGTGGAGGTATGAACCAGCACTATGCTTCTAGGATGATGGATGTGGAGGTATGAACCAGCACTATGCTTCTAGGATGATGGATGTGGAGGTATGAACCAGCACTATGCTTCTAGGATGATGGATGTGGCGGTATGAACCAGCGCTATGCTTCTAGGATGATGGATGTGGAGGTATGAAGCAGCACTATGGTTCTAGGATGATGGATATGGCGGTATCAACCAGCACTATGCTTCTAGGATGATGGATGTGGAGGTATGAAGCAGCACTATGGTTCTAGGATGATGGATGTGGAGGTATGAACCAGCACTATGCTTCTAGGATGATGGATGTGGAGGTATGAACCAGCACTATGCTTCAAGGATGATGGATGTGGCGGTATGAACCAGCACTATGCTTCTAGGATGATGGATGTGGCGGTATGAACCAGCACTATGCTTCTAGGATGATGGATGTGGCGGTATGAACCAGCACTATGGTTCTAGGATGATGGATGTGGCGGTATGAACCAGCACTATGGTTCTAGGATGATGGATGTGGAGGTATGAACCAGCACTATGGTTCTAGGATGATGGATGTGGAGGTATGAACCAGCACTATGGTTCTAGGATGATGAATGTGGCGGTATGAATCAGCACTATGCTTCTAGGATGATGGATGTGGCGGTATGAACCAGCACTATGGTTCTAGGATGATGGATGTGGAGGTATGAACCAGCACTATGCTTCTAGGATGATGGATGTGGCGGTATGAACCAGCACTATGGTTCTAGGATGATGGATGTGGAGGTATGAACCAGCACTATGCTTCTAGGATGATGGATGTGGTGGCATGAACCAGCACTATGCTTCTAGGATGATGGATGTGGAGGTATGAACCAGCACTATGGTTCTAGGATGATGGATGTGGAGGTATGAACCAGCACTATGCTTCTAGGATGATGGATGTGGCGGTATGAACCAGCACTATTGTTCTAGGATGATGGATGTGGTGGTATGAACCAGCACTATGCTTCTAGGATGATGGATGTGGCGGTATGAACCAGCACTATGGTTCTAGGATGATGGATGTGGTGGCATGAACCAGCACTATGCTTCTAGGATGATGGATGTGGCGGTATGAACCAGCACTATGGTTCTAGGATGATGGATGTGGAGGTATGAACCAGCACTATGCTTCTAGGATGATGGATGTGGAGGTATGAACCAGCACTATGCTTCTAGGATGATGGATGTGGAGGTATGAACCAGCACTATGGTTCTAGGATGATGGATGTGGAGGTATGAACCAGCACTATGCTTCTAGGATGATGGATATGGCGGTATGAACCAGCACTATGGTTCTAGGATGATGGATGTGGAGGTATGAAGTAGCACTATGCTTCTAGGATGATGGATGTGGTGGTATGAACCAGCACTATGCTTCTAGGATGATGGATGTGGTGGCATGAACCAGCACTATGGTTCTAGGATGATGGATGTGGCGGTATGAACCAGCACTATGCTTCTAGGATGATGGATGTGGCGGTATGAACCAGCACTATGCTTCTAGGATGATGGATGTGGTGGCATGAACCAGCACTATGCTTCTAGGATGATGGATGTGGAGGTATGAACCAGCACGTAGTTTCTTGGGCTGTAGCAGAACCTCCCCATACGACCGCACATACGCCATGCTCACACAATACGCTATAGCTGATACATCAGGACATTAGTCAGTGTGACGAGCTCAGAGGAAGAGCGACCAAGAGCTAATTAAGAAAACGTTATCTGCAAGAAACTGAGAAAGCTGTGAAATGTTCATCGGGTTCCAACAACGAGCGGAAGGTAACTATCCATCGGCTGTACGAGGGCCGGGTGCGGAGAAATGATAAGACCCGGGCTCTGGACCAGCCCCCCGGTAACCACGCATCGACCGATAATCTGCATTACGGGCGGCCGCCATATTCATCTGTACTCGTCTGAAGAGAGATAATCCGTTTATCAAGATGGCAGAGTATTTGCGCATCGTTGGCATATGCTTCAGAGTGACTCTCAATGTTCCTCAATGTGATATATGCCAGGCTGTCTATGGACACCACCGAATACAGTCTCTGTCCGGTGCCAGCACATATGCAACAGGACCAATGGTCCCAGTTCTTGGGGCGTGCCACCCCAAGATGGATCCCGGCCTGCGCCATCATGGCAAACATGCCCATTGTGAGGGCACATTCTAACAGGCATAGTCTTGAGCGCAGCCATTGGCTCCCAAAGGCCCAAAATCTCCTCTGATCCCCATGAGAAGAGGACATGTCCGGACGAGCACAGGGGAGCAGAGATGGCGCCGATCAGGGCGAGTTCCTCGAGTTGTCACCGTCGTCACTTGTGATCTCTGTGTGAATACCGGCCGCCACAAGACGAGGGATGGATAGAAGACGATCTCATGAGCCAAGTGACGTCTGTTGGTGAAGAGTAATGGGGCGGGTCATTAATAAGGATGATAATTACCCCGACGGGACCATCTAAACATTATCAGCGCACTTTCAGTAAAACGGTGGTATGTCCGCGCAACCCTGAGGCCATCAGCAAAATGGCGCCACATTCACTGTCTACAACGCCACAGACAATTACTGATCTGCTCTTCTAGGCTGTCGAGCTATCCCTCTTAAATCATGCTTCATTAAGGGAGGCGGGGTTGTGACAACTTAAAGCAGTGTTTCTCAAATAGTGGGGCGGCCCCCCAGGGGGGGCGCCAGGCTCCGTAAAGGGGGGCTCGTTCAGGGCCTGGAGCTGGGGGCCGGCAATATCGGTGGGGCAGTGCGGTCACTGTACTATAGCCCCGCCCCACCGCTCCCTCCGGTATACTAATTGAATTAAAAGTTATTAAACATGCCCACCTCACTCCTAATAGTACCGTATATCCGAATTTCTTCTGTATAATGCCGGCAGGCGTGCCGGGCGGCCGGCGTGTCCCTCAGTGATGTCACTTGTCTGCGCCGCCTGCTTTATGAATGAAGTAGGCGGCGCAGACAAGTGACGTCACTGAGGGACGCGCCGGCCGCCGGGCCCGCCTGCCGGCATTATACAGAAGAAATTCGGATATACGGTACTATTAGGAGTGAGGGGGGCATGTTTAATAACTTTAAACGGCGGCGGCGGGCACACGGAATCTGTGGATGGCACTGTTATGAGCTGGGGGGGGCACTGTGGATGGCACATATATAACAGTGCCAGCCACAGATCCCCCTGTAACAGTGCCAGCCACAGATCCCCCCCATAACTGTCCGTCATCCACAGATCCCCCCATAAGTGTCCGTCATCCACAGATCCCCCCCATAAGTGTCCGTCATCCACAGATCCCCCCATAAGTGTCCGTCATCCACAGATCCCCCCATAAGTGTCCGTCATCCACAGATCTTCCCATAAGTGTCCGTCATCCACAGATCCCCCCCCATAAGTGTCCGTCATCCACAGATCCCCCCCATAAGTGTCCGTCATCCACAGATCCCCCCCATAAGTGTCCGTCATCCACAGATCCCCCCCATAAGTGTCCGTCATCCACAGATCCCCCCATAAGTGTCAGTCATCCACAGATCCCCCCATAAGTGTCCGTCATCCACAGATCCCCCCATAAGTGTCCGTCATCCACAGATCCCCCCATAAGTGTCCGTCATCCACAGATCCCCCCATAAGTGTCCGTCATCCACAGATCCCCCCCATAAGTGTCCGTCATCCACAGATCCCACCATAAGTGTCAGTCATCCACAGATCCCCCATAAGTGTCCGTCATCCACAGATCCCCCCATAAGTGTCCGTCATCCACAGATCCCCCCCATAAGTGTCCGTCATCCACAAATCCCACCATAAGTGTCAGTCATCCACAGATCCCCCCATAAGTGTCCGTCATCCACAGATCCCCCCCATAAGTGTCAGTCATCCACATATCCCCCCATAAGTGTCCGTCATCCACAGATCCCCCCCATAAGTGTCCGTCATCCACAGATCCCACCATAAGTGTCAGTCATCCACAGATCCCCCCATAAGTGTCCGTTATCCACAGATCCCCCCATAAGTGTCCGTCATCCACAGATCCCCCCATAAGTGTCCGTCATCCACAGATCCCCCCATAACAGTGTCCGTCATCCACAGATCCCCCCATAACAGTGTCCGTCATCCACAGATCCCCCCCATAAGTGTCCGTCATCCACAGATCCCCCCCATAAGTGTCCGTCATCCACAGATCCCCCCCATAAGTGTCCGTCATCCACAGATCCCCCCCATAAGTGTCCGTCATCCACAGATCCCCCCCATAAGTGTCCGTCATCCACAAATCCCCCCATAAGTGTCCGTCATCCACAGATCCCCCCATAAGTGTCCGTCATCCACAGATCCCCCCCATAAGTGTCCGTCATCCACAGATCCCTTCATAAGTGTCCGTCATCCACAGATCCCCCCATAAGTGTCCGTCATCCACAGATCCCCCCCATAAGTGTCCGTCATCCACAGATCCCACCATAAGTGTCAGTCATCCACAGATCCCCCCATAAGTGTCCGTCATCCACAGATCCCCCCCATAAGTGTCCGTCATCCACAGATCCCCCCCATAAGTGTCCGTCATCCACAGATCCCCTCCATAAGTGTACGTCATCCACAGATCCCCCCATAAGTGTCCGTCATCCACAGATCCCCCCCATAAGTGTCCGTCATCCACAGATCCCCCCATAAGTGTCCGTCATCCACAAGCGGCGTCCCACACGGCGTCGGTTGCCTAGCAACTCTACGGCTGGAGAGAGGGAGCCCCAGTAGCAGTACTTATAACAATTTTATAGACAAATGATACTATTTACAGTCGCGCGGGGGGCGTGAAATGTTTTCTTCTTCCTAGGGGGGGCATGACAGAAAATAATTGAGAAGCACTGACTTAAAGGGGGAGTCTTTGACAACTTGGGAGGCGGAACTTTGACAAATTGTGAGGTGGGGCTGTGACAATTTGGGAGTCGGGGCTATGACAACCGATCGGCTATGACAACTTGTGAAGCAGGACTATGACAACTTGTGAAGCAGGACTATGACAACTTGGTAGGTGTGGCTGTGACAACTTAGGAGGTAGAGCTGAGATAATGTGGGAGGTGGGGCTATGACAACTTAGGCGGCGTGACCGTGACAACTGGTGAGGCAGGACTGCAACAAATTGGGAGGCGTGGCTGTGACAACAAGGGGGGCAGTTCTCTTGTGAGGTGGCGCTGTGACAACTCGTTATCAATAAAAACAAACTTGTGGCAATTAATATGGAGATGATCAGTAAGTGGCCGCCCATGTGATGAATGAAGATGATGGGTGTGATAGCGCCGTTCGTTGTCCGCAGCCCCGCACTCCCATACGGTAGACCTCCTATATGACATTGCAGGTTGACACTGGGCATATGGAGCGGGGCTGTCTCCGTGACATTTCCAGTAAATTGAAATCCTTGAGCTGCTTGAGTTGTAAAGCTGGGTGACTACCTCTGAAATAGCTGCAGGGCGGCCATGTTGATTATTGTCCAAGCAAAATATCCCTTTAAGGAATCACTTAACAGAAGGGAACAACTCACCCCTTATACGTCAGCTGATGCCTTTGTGGTCAACTAAACCTCTATATGGGTGGAGCTCCCCTTTAAGATGAAGCATCCCTTTAAGGATTTTCAGAACTCAAGGGCAGACCCAGATAAAAGCCCCTTCTTGGCGTCCGTGCATTAGATCTCTTCGCACCCGCGGAGCTCTACGTGTAGATATGTACATTTCTGATTATTTTGGCCTTTGATTTGGGCGCTTGTCGACTCCAGGCTGTTTCATTCATCGTCGTCTTGTGAGATTAACAGAAGCTGATCCAGACGGAGCGCCCTCCTGGGGATGTTTGCACCGCATTCCTTATGCCTGGGCTACGTCTGCCTTCAAGGGTTTGTCCACAGTCTCTCCCCGGTGATCCATCGAGGCTTCAAGTCGTCTCGTCATAAGGCTTCTATGAAGTAACACGTCTGCGTCCTGGAGATACGAGAAGATCATTAAGGAAATGACTGAAGACCAACGAGATTTACACACAGGGACCAGATGGACCGGAAACACTGGCTCTGACCTAAGAGAAAATTCCACCGTAAAGGGCAAAAAAATAAAAAATTCAATGAGGGTCCCGGCTGTTCAACCTCCAAGTTAAAAGACCACTCCATGCAGATCTGAGTTTGAGTACAAGGTCTAAGGAGGTATAAATTAGGGTTCAATGACCCCCAGAGAGAGAATGCCTAAACGCCCCACCCCTAGGATGGAGCAGCGCTCCTGACCACCGGCAGTGAGGTCTTGGCAGCCAGACCCCCATAGATCAGGCAGTCATGGTAATAAATGTTATCAATATAAAAGAGAAGTTTTGCATAAGCAGATTTACCATTCAGATCTCCATAATGGCGGCCATATTGGAAGTCACCTAGCTTTCCCAAAAACAGATATGCCTAGAATAAGAGGGCGAGAGATGAGTGAGAGAAGAATGCCCCCGAATCCCTGCAAATCCTCCTCATAACCTCACAGGTCCTCCAGCGCATGCTATCTAAAAAGCGCAAATTACAGCAACAGCAGGGATGAACCACGGAATATTCTCCGGAATAACCTCAAGGACATAGGCGCTCCTGATAAACATCTCATCAGCGCCATCGCGACAGTCACTTCATGTGCGGTCACTGCAGCCACTTCCACATCCCCCGGGCAGCGGCCAAATTACATGTAACCTGAACATACAAAGGAAGAGGCTGTGCAGTGTGGATCAGGATCAGACGGCGTCGCAGTGGGAGGAGCTACCAGGACGTGCCATACAGAAGACTATGCCGTCAGGTCTCCAAAGTGACGACAGCAAAAGATGGAGAAGATGTTAAACTCAGGAATATACAGCATTGTATGGTTATATATAAAGCTGTGTGAATGTCACTAGGACTCATAGTGAAAGCCTGTGAGTCCTGCTCCCCCTCTCCACTCATAAAGCCTGTGAGTCCTGCTCCCCCTCTCCACTCATAGTGAAAGCCTGTGAGTCCTGCTCCCCCTCTCCACTCATAAACCCTGTGAGTCCTGCTCCCCCTCTCCACTCATAGTGAAAGCCTGTGAGTCCTGCTCCCCCTCTCCACTCATAGTGAAAGCCTGTGAGTCCTGCTCCCCCTCTCCACTCATAGTGAAAGCCTGTGAGTCCTGCTCCCCCTCTCCACTCATAAACCCTGTGAGTCCTGCTCCCCCTCTCCACTCATAAAGCCTGTGAGTCCTGCTTCCCCTCTCCACTCATAAAGCCTGTGAGTCCTGCTCCCCCTCTCCACTCATAAACCCTGTGAGTCCTGCTCCCCCTCTCCACTCATAAACCCTGTGAGTCCTGCTTCCCCTCTCCACTCATAAACCCTGTGAGTCCTGCTCCCCCTCTCCACTCATAAAGCCTGTGAGTCCTGCTTCCCCTCTCCACTCATAAACCCTGTGAGTCCTGCTCCCCCTCTCCACTCATAAACCCTGTGAGTCCTGCTCCCCCTCTCCACTCATAAACCCTGTGAGTCCTGCTTCCCCTCTCCACTCATAAACCCTGTGAGTCCTGCTCCCCCTCTCCACTCATAAAGCCTGTGAGTCCTGCTCCCCCTCTCCACTCATAGTGAAAGCCTGTGAGTCCTGCTCCCCCTCTCCACTCATAAACCCTGTGAGTCCTGCTCCCCCTCTCCACTCATAAAGCCTGTGAGTCCTGCTCCCCCTCTCCACTCATAAACCCTGTGAGTCCTGCTTCCCCTCTCCACTCATAAAGCCTGTGAGTCCTGCTCCCCCTCTCCAATCATAAAGCCTGTGAGTCCTGCTCCCCCTCTCCACTCATAAAGCCTGTGAGTCCTGCTCCCCCTCTCCACTCATAGTGAAAGCCTGTGAGTCCTGCTTCCCCTCTCCACTCATAAACCCTGTGAGTCCTGCTCCCCCTCTCCACTCATAAAGCCTGTGAGTCCTGCTCCCCCTCTCCACTCATAAAGCCTGTGAGTCCTGCTCCCCCTCTCCACTCATAGTGAAAGCCTGTGAGTCCTGCTCCCCCTCTCCACTCATAAACCCTGTGAGTCCTGCTCCCCCTCTCCACTCATAAAGCCTGTGAGTCCTGCTCCCCCTCTCCACTCATAAACCCTGTGAGTCCTGCTTCCCCTCTCCACTCATAAAGCCTGTGAGTCCTGCTCCCCCTCTCCACTCATAAAGCCTGTGAGTCCTGCTCCCCCTCTCCACTCATAGTGAAAGCCTGTGAGTCCTGCTCCCCCTCTCCACTCATAGTGAAAGCCTGTGAGTCCTGCTCCCCCTCTCCACTCATAGTGAAAGCCTGTGAGTCCTGCTCCCCCTCTCCACTCATAAAGCCTGTGAGTCCTGCTCCCCCTCTCCACTCATAAAGCCTGTGAGTCCTGCTCCCCCTCTCCACTCATAAAGCCTGTGAGTCCTGCTCCCCCTCCCCCCTCATAAAGCCTGTGAGTCCTGCTCCCCCTCTCCACTCATAAAGCCTGTGAGTCCTGCTCCCCCTCTCCACTCATAAAGCCTGTGAGTCCTGCTCCCCCTCTCCACTCATAAAGCCTGTGAGTCCTGCTCCCCCTCTCCACTCATAAAGCCTGTGAGTCCTGCTCCCCCTCTCCACTCATAAACCCTGTGAGTCCTGCTTCTCCTCTCCACTCATAAACCCTGTGAGTCCTGCTTCCCCTCTCCACTCATAAAGCCTGTGAGTTCTGCTTCCCCTCTCCACTCATAAACCCTGGGAGTCCTGCTTCCCCTCCCCCCTCATAAAGCCTGTGAGTCCTGCTTCCTATCTCCACTCAAAAACCCTGTGAGTCCTGCTCCCCCTCTCCACTCATAAACCCTGGGAGTCCTGCTTCCCCTCCCCCCTCATAAAGCCTGTGAGTCCTGCTTCCTATCTCCACTCATAAACCCTGTGAGTCCTGCTCCCCCTCTCCACTCATAAACCCTGGGAGTCCTGCTTCCCCTCCCCCCTCATAAAGCCTGTGAGTCCTGCTTCCTATCTCCACTCATAAACCCTGTGAGTCCTGCTCCCCCTCTCCACTCATAAACCCTGGGAGTCCTGCTTCCTCTCTCCACTCATAAAGCTTGTAAGTTCTGCTTTCCCTCTCCACTCATAGAGGAAGCCTGTGAGTCCTGCTTCCCCCTCAATTATAGAGAAAGCGTATGAGTCCTGCTTCCTCTCCCCACTTATAGAGAAAGTCTGTGAGTCCTTCCTTCACCCACTTATACAGAAAGCCTGTAAAGTCCTGCTTTCCTCTCAATAACAGAACAAGCCAGTGAGTCCTGATTCTCCCACCCCTCATAGAGAAATCCTGTAAGTTCTGCTTCCCTCCCACTCCTGGAGAAAGCCTGTGAGTCCTGCTTCCCCCTGTATACTCATAGAGAATAGGGATCGACCGATTATTGGTTTTACCGATATTATTGGCCGATATTCAGGATTTTCAAAGTTATCGGTATCAGCATCTAACCTTGCCAATATGCCAATAACGAATTGCGAACATGGATTGTGCTGCTGTCAGCGTGATCCATGTTCCCTCAGCAGCACAGGGCAGAAGGAAGCAATGTCCCCCCCCCGGGCCGCTGCCACCAATGAGAGGAGAAGATGAGGGGAGGGGCTGTGGCCACTGTGCCACCAATGATGTTAATTCACTCATTCATTTAAATTCAACAGGAGGCGGGAGCTGGCTGCAGAATCATATAGCCGCACCCGACCTCTATCACAAGTATCTGCGATCCGTGGCAGTTAACCCCGGCTGCACCTGAGGGGTTAACTGCTGTGGAT
Organism: Bufo bufo; assembly: GCF_905171765.1. Taxonomy (NCBI): domain Eukaryota; kingdom Metazoa; phylum Chordata; class Amphibia; order Anura; family Bufonidae; genus Bufo; species Bufo bufo. The sequence goes on along the minus strand of NC_053389.1, from coordinate 6,819,298 downwards.
CGCAGCTACCGCTCATAGAGGTCGGGTGCGGCTATATAATAATGCAGCCAGCACCTGCCTCCTGTATTTGAATTAATGGGCAAGTTATCTTCATTGGTGGCGCAGTGCGCCCCCCCCCCCAAACCCCAGTATTAAAAACAATGGTGGCGCAGTGCGCCCACCCCCCACCCAAGCCCCCCAGTATTAGTCATTGGTGGCGGTGGCCACAGGGTCCCCTCCTCATCATTGGTGGCAGTGGCAGCTTCTGATCGGAGCCACAGCAGTGTAATCCTGGGGCTCCGATCAGTTACCATGGCAGCCAGGACGCTGCTGAAGCCCTGGCTGCCATGGTAACATCCCTGATGCTGTGTGTACAAAGCCCAGAGCAGCGGGGAGAGTGTGAAGTCCTATTCACCCTGATAGAGCTCTATTAGGGGGAATAGGACAAGGGTTCTAGCCCCTAAGGGGGCTAATAGTTTAAAAAAACACAAACACCAAAATATTAAGTATGAATGAAAAAGAAAGATTTACAAAAAAAGAAGCTAAACGTTAACAATAAACATGCTCATTTTCAGCAGATTTGTGTAGGAATTTATTAATTTTTTTCAAAAATGAAAATGCACAGAATATCGGTATAAATTATCGGCTATCGGCCTGAAAGTTCACAGATTATCGGTATCGGCCCTAAAAAATCTATATCGTTCGATCCCTTATAGAGGAAGCCTGTGCGTCCCGCTTCCCTCACCCACTCATAGAGGAAGCCTGTAAGTTCTGCTTCCCCTGCCCATTTGTGGAGGAAGCCTGTGGGTCCCATTTCCCTTTCCCACTTCCTCCTCAACTACACAGTGTGACTGAGACCTTTCCTTAGTAAGGGGGGCGCTATGTGGTGGTGGTCTTCCATGGAAAACTTAAAGGGTTTCTGTCACCTGAAAAATGGGTATTAAGCTGGCTGACGTTAGCGCTGTGCTAATGTCAGCTGAACGGAACTATATTAGCGCCATCTCACTGCCTGACGCCATTATTGAGAAAAACTAACTTTTATAATATGCTAATTAGCCTCTAGGTGCAGGGGGGGCGTTGTTTCTGCTCCTAGAGGCTCCGTTCTCCCACCTCTGGCCACGCCCCCTGCTACACTAGATTGAAAGGGCCAGGCCGCCTCGGTCTCCTACCTCCGGTCCTGTCTGCAGTGTAAATCTCGCACCGTTCAGTATTCAGCGCAGGCGCAGTGAGGAAGCTGGCAGCCAGCGAGCGCACTTCACTCACTGCGCCCGCGCCAAATACTGAATGGCACGAGATTTACACTGCAGACAAGAGGGGGTCTATTCATTTTGATATTCACCATAAATAATGGCGGCAGTCCCACAAGCTGATGTGACTTATACTCATCCTGAGATACAGCCTATGATTATCAGCTGCAGCCACAGACTTGCAGGCTTCAGAGCTGAAATCTACCAGTTCCATTGCTGGCATAGTCTATGTGTGTAGTGTATACTTTATACCAGGCACAGTACAGTAATCTGACGGAAAAAAAACATCTCCTGCATTACAGAGGTGTATCTGATGGCAAACCTGCAGACTCTCACCAAAAACAACCAGCAGAATAGTGAGTGCTGCTCTGGAGTATAATACAGGATGTAACTCAGGATCAGTACAGGATAAGTAATGTGTGTACACAGTGACTGCACCAGCAGAATAGTGAGTGCAGCTCTGGAGTATAATACAGGATGTAACTCAGGATCAGTACAGGATAAGTAATGTATGTACACAGTGACTGCCCCAGCAGAATAGTGAGTGCAGCTCTGGAGTATAATACAGGATGTAACTCAGGATCAGTACAGGATAAGTAATGTATGTACACAGTGACTGCACCAGCAGAATAGTGAGTGCAGCTCTGGAGTATAATACAGGATGTAACTCAGGATCAGTACAGGATAAGTAATGTGTGTACACAGTGACTGCACCAGCAGAATAGTGAGTGCAGCTCTGGAGTATAATACAGGATGTAACTCAGGATCAGTACAGGATAAGTAATGTATGTACACAGTGACTGCACCAGCAGAATAGTGAGTGCAGCTCTGGGGTATAATACAGGATGTAACTCAGGATCAGTACAGGATAAGTAATGTATGTACACAGTGACTGCACCAGCAGAATAGTGAGTGCAGCTCTGGAGTATAATACAGGATGTAACTCAGGATCAGTACAGGATAAGTAATGTATGTACACAGTGACTGCACCAGCAGAATAGTGAGTGCAGCTCTGGAGTATAATACAGGATGTAACTCAGGATCAGTACAGGATAAGTAATGTATGTACACAGTGACTGCACCAGCAGAATAGTGAGTGCAGCTCTGGAGTATAATACAGGATGTAACTCAGGATCAGTACAGGATAAGTAATGTATGTACACAGTGACTGCAGCAGCAGAATAGTGAGTGCAGCTCTGGAGTATAATACAGGATGTAACTCAGGATCAGTACAGGATAAGTAATGTATGTACACAGTGACTGCACCAGCAGAATAGTGAGTGCAGCTCTGGAGTATAATACAGGATGTAACTCAGGATCAGTACAGGATAAGTAATGTATGTAGACAGTGACTGCACCAGCAGAATAGTGAGTGCAGCTCTGGAGTATAATACAGGATGTAACTAAGGATCAGTACAGGATAAGTAATGTATGTACACGGTGACTGCACCAGCAGAATAGTGAGTGCTGCTCTGGAGTATAATACAGGATGTAACTCAGGATCAGTACAGGATAAGTAATGTATGTACACAGTGACTCCACCAGCAGAATAGTGAGTGCAGCTCTGGAGTATAATACAGGATGTAACTAAGGATCAGTACAGGATAAGTAATGTATGTACACGGTGACTGCACCAGCAGAATAGTGAGTGCTGCTCTGGAGTATAATACAGGATGTAACTCAGGATCAGTACAGGATAAGTAATGTATGTACACAGTGACTCCACCAGCAGAATAGTGAGTGCAGCTCTGGGGTATAATACAGGATGTAACTCAGGATCAGTACAGGATAAGTAATGTATGTACACAGTGACTGCACCAGCAGAATAGTGAGTGCAGCTCTGGAGTATAATACAGGATGTAACTCAGGATCAGTACAGGATAAGTAATGTATGTACACAGTGACTGCACCAGCAGAATAGTGAGTGCAGCTCTGGAGTATAATACAGGATGTAACTCAGGATCAGTACAGGATACGTAATGTATATACACAGTGACTCCACCAGCAGAATAGTGAGTGCAGCTCTGGAGTATATTTCTCTGTTTTAGATGCACCACCAGCAGATCGCTCCTGTCTTCAATGTTGCTACAATGTATCAGTCTAGAAGTTATTTATATCACAGAGGATTGTCTAAACTGGATACAATTGTAGCGAACCCGCAGCTATGAGACGTATAAGGGTGCAGCCTTTTACCAGACCCTGTGCTGCAGGTTTTGCCCTGGAGATCCGCAGAGTGAATTGACACCTGTCAGATTTAACATCCGCGCCGTGGATTTCTTTCACTTGTACAACTCTGTGGAGCGTCCACCCCATGTGGAGGTCCCCAGAGGACTGCGCAGGTCCCTCAATGTAAACAAGAATATTTCCATTCACAGACAGCAAGCAGAGATCTTAAAAGTGGTGAAGAGTATAAAACACCCAAAAAATTGCAGATTTTTTCACTGAGCGACATTTACGTGAGTTCGGTGTAGCCTTTAAACAGCCAGAAAACAGGAGACAGAACAGCCAGAGAATTATTGGGACTGAAACAGCACAAACATCAGTCGGCGGAGGTGTCCCCGAATGTCACGGCGTCACAGTCAGTGGGGGTGTCCCCGATTGTCAGTGTCACAGTCTGTGGGTGCGTCCCCGATTGTCAGTGTCACAGTCTGTGGTTGTGTCCCCGAATGTCACGGCGTCACAGTCAGTGGGGGTGTCCCTATAATCTGCTGGGGTCGCCCTAGGGCCCCGGCATCATATGACAAATTAAACTCTGCTACATCCATAACTTGAAACCAGCCAATCCGAGCATCTCATCCGAAATCCTGCAGCGACACCACCAGCGAGTAGGATGGGCCCCCAGGAGCACAGAAAGGGGGCCACAGCTGCGCGGCCACCGAGGCCTCAAGAGGACGTACAATGTGAATCAAGAAATAAAGAGAGAAGAGATGAAATGTAATAGACAGATAGGTGGATGTGACGGGTCGGTCGTCGGTCGGTAGGTGGATGTGACAGTTCGGTCGTCGGTCGGTAGGTGGATGTGACGGGTCGGTCGGTAGGTGGATGTGACGGGTCGGTCGGTAGGTGGATGTGACGGGTCGGTCGGTAGGTGGATGTGAAAGGTCGGTCTTCGGTCGGTAGGTGGATGTGACAGGTCGGTAGGTAGGTGGATGTGACAGGTCGGTCGGTGGATGTGACAGGTCGGTAGGTAGGTGGATGTGACAGGTCGGTCGGTAGGTGGATGTGAGGGTCGGTAGGTGGATGTGACAGGTCGGTCGGTGGATGTGACAGGTCGGTAGGTAGGTGGATGTGACAGGTCGGTAGGTGGATGTGACAGGTCGATAGGTAGGTGGATGTGACAGGTTGGTAGGTAGGTGGATGTGACAGGTCGGTCAGTAGGTGGATGTGACGGTCGGTAGGTGGATGTGACGGTCGGTCGGTGGATGTGACGGTCGGTCGGTGGATGTGACGGTCGGTAGGTGGATGTGACGGGTCGGTAGGTGGATGTGACGGTCGGTAGGTGGATGTGACGGGTCGGTAGGTGGATGTGACGGTCGGTAGGTGGATGTGACGGTCGGTAGGTGGATGTGACGGTCGGTCGGTGGATGTGACGGTCGGTAGGTGGATGTGACGGTCGGTAGGTGGATGTGACGGGTCGGTAGGTGGATGTGACAGGTCGGTAGGTGGATGTGACAGGTCGGTAGGTGGATGTGACGGTCGGTCGGTGGATGTGACGGGTCGGTAGATGGATGTGACGGGTCGGTAGGTGGACGGTCGGTAGGTGGATGTGACGGTCGGTAGGTGGATGTGACGGTCGGTAGGTGGATGTGACGGGTCGGTAGGTGGATGTGACGGGTCGGTAGGTGGATGTGACGGGTCGGTAGGTGGATGTGACAGGTCGGTAGGTGGATGTGACGGTCGGTAGGTGGATGTGACGGTCGGTAGGTGGATGTGACGGTCGGTCGGTGGATGTGACGGTCGGTAGGTGGATGTGACGGTCGGTCGGTGGATGTGACGGTCGGTCGGTGGATGTGACGGTCGGTAGGTGGATGTGACAGGTCGGTAGGTGGATGTGACGGTCGGTCGGTGGATGTGACGGGTCAGTAGGTGGATGTGACGGTCGGTAGGTGGATGTGACGGTCGGTCGGTGGATGTGACGGGTCGGTAGGTGGATGTGACGGTCGGTAGGTGGATGTGACGGTCGGTCGGTGGATGTGACGGGTCAGTAGGTGGATGTGACGGTCGGTAGGTGGATGTGACGGTCGGTAGGTGGATGTGACAGGTCGGTAGGTGGATGTGACTGTCGGTAGGTGGATGTGACAGGTCGGTAGGTGGATGTGACAGGTCGGTAGGTGGATGTGACGGGTCGGTA